>NW_027279751.1:0-67248 GCF_046629955.1 Centroberyx affinis
AGTCAAGTTGTGTAAAAAAAACAGTTTCATGATACTACAAAACCTATTACTCTTCCTCATGATAAAGTATGTATACTATGATAGTTAGACATCTCCTATTGTGTACGAGAATCCTGTCACCAGGCTAGGCCTCTGAATGGAAATGCTTCAATAATTTCTTTGTGCCATACAGTGTATCACCAGCACCCTCATATCCCTGTATCCCCATTTCCAAACCTTCCAACACAAGCCTACCTTGGGTGTGAACATGTATTTGACCCCATTCATGGCACCGTGAAGGGTGACGCCCCGGATCAGGTAGATGATGAGGACCAGGTAGGGAAACGTGGCTGTGAAATACACCACCTACAAGTTGTGTAAAAAAAAACAAACAGTGTACTGGTTACTGAGGTTTTCCAGCATAATTATTCCACACTTCAAAGCACAGAATTTGCATTGCAGTGAAAATGAATATGCCCTAATTATCATCCACTTACCATTACACATACCTGACCTAATAATCTCTGATCTCTGCACCATATACTTCTCACACAGACCTTGACCTCTCCTCAGAGGCTCCCAGCTTATGGTTATGTAATGAAGTGGACTAAGATTGTGTAATAATTCCACGCATTCTCCCCAACGCTTTCTTTCCCCACATTACAATAATACTGACTTAAAGCTCCGTAACCTTTCCAGTTGACTTGACGCCTCGGACAATGAACAGGTAGACGATCATCCAGGCCAGCAGGAGGCAGAGCGCCTGTCCCGTATGCACGCCTCCATTCTCATCGATGGAAGAAGAGATGTTCAGCGTTTGTCTGTAGAAGAAGTACTGGGTGGGCGTGGCACGTTCGCACTCCTCTATAGGCCCGGTCAGGTTTTGGTTGATGGGGCACTGCGCCCAGGGCAGGACCGACTGGGATGGGAGTGAACACAGAATAGGCGAGTCTACTTATGCTCCACACGTAACCGACATTTGGCATATATCTGCAATCGCAAAACGTAGCTTGTTCGCGAGAAACTCACTTGAAAGGAATTGAAGAGGTACCAGAAGCTCCATGCATTGATGACATTGTAATAGAGACATAGATACAGGGACGTCACAACACTAGCAAGACCTGAAATGAGAACATTATACAATAGATTAAAAAATAGGATTCATTTGTTCCTCATGTTACATATTAAATTTGCATCCATACTTTTAACCACTGATGCTTCAGAGTCATTTTATGCATGTCTGAGTCAAGGCTCAAGACCAGAAACCAAGTCAAGTCACACGATCTTCATCAAGTCTAAGCCATGTGTCAAATAAGCCAAGTGTCAAGTCCTTGAGCTTGAGTCCAGGTCAAGTCTCAAGATTTGGAGTCATGACAACATGAAGTCTAAAGTCTCTTTTGGTGGTATGCATGATCATCTCTTATTTAACCTGTGCATTAACCTATGGAAAAATATTGGAAGTACACAACATGTAAAAAACTGTAAAAATCTCCCTAATACATAATGTACTTAAAATTGTTTAACAGCACAATGTAACTTCAACGTGTACACACATTTGTACTAAACTAAGTACTTACAAATGTGGCCCAGCACCTGACATAAGTAGTGCTGAATGATATGTTATGTTGTGCTTCGCCTTAGCACTAAGGTGGTAGGTTATAATATACAGTATAAAGTGATGTTTGATTATTTGCCAACAGAAAAGTAAGTAAATTGGACCAAGTGCTTCTATTCAATGTTGTTTCCCAAGTTATTCTGGTACGTTCAAGTTGTGATAGAAGTTTGGGCAGTGGCCAACTGGTTGCCTAAAGTTATTCATGCTTAAATCACCAAATCCCTGTTGTTGACACCAAGGTGATTCTTGAGTTTCAGTGGTACAAGCTTACATCCTGCATAACATTTTCATGGTACTGTCTTTGCAGTGTATATGTTAATATGGACCCTCACACAAGTACAGTATTTGTGGGTTGTGGGTGCATTGGTCCATATAACCACCACTCAACTTTTTATTATAAAACTATAACGTACAGATACAGGACAAATTCAAATCACTAGGATTTGATAAATATGTTCACAGCACAATGCGGTACTGGTTGTAGGATAATCAAATGTAATAGAACATGCGTTTACAAATTCTAGTCAGTGGCAAACACTGACAAACTTGCCACAAAATATAGAAATATATAGAATATAGAAATACTAATGCATTTTAATGCATACTTTTTATATGCAACACCTACCTAATAAATTCGTAACATGAATTTGTTAGGTAGCATATACTGAATAACAGAGAGGATCAGATTCATTAGCAAAAATCCCTCTTCAACAGCTCATTTAACAACTGCATTCAACAACAGATATCACTATACAACAAATGACAACTTGAGATGAGAAAAACATATTTCTAATTGAAAGGAAGTCAAACTGATCTAGAGTAGCTGATCTACTCTGAGACGTTTAATGTTTGTTGTTAATGTTAATGTTACAGCAGTAGTAACAGTTGTGGTAAGTGTAATAATAGTTGTAGTAGAAATCGTCTTCACCCTTACTTTCCACTGTGTTAATGTCAAACTTCTTCCTGTTTCTACTTGAGCCTCCTTCACGTAATCCTTATGTGGTGGAAACACATAGGTATTTCTCTCACTTTTCCTGCACGGAGCACATATTTGCATTTTAAGAGACTATGCTCATTTCACAACATCTCAGAAGATCAGGTTTCCTAGTTTACAACTAGCCACATTCACCACTAGTTTACTGCACAACATCCACCACTAGTTTATTTACTGTTAGCCACATTCACTACTAGTTTATGTTAGCCACAAATCCACCACTAGTTTGCTACTAGCTACATCCACTGCTAATTTTTACCTTTATAGGCACAACATCGACCACTAGTTTGCGAGCTATATCCACTACACTTCCAGCCACAACATCAACCACTAGTCTGCTACTAGGGTTGCAGGGTATACCGCTACTATAAAAGTAGGGGAGAACCAGGTCGATTGTAGCAGGGGTACAGTTGTAGCACGGACCATTATTTGTGTTACACAAGAGCCAGGAACTTGCAACTTCCCTGCAAAAAATCAACACTGTGCGTTCTATTTTGTGGTTGTTATGGTCAAAAACGTGATTTTCATGACAAAATCATTATTAAATTATTGTTTGTATTGGTAGGGCACATGTGTAGGTTGTCCACATTCAAATATTGTAACTCTAGTTGACGCAATCTTTTTGAAATGAGGAAAAAACAAGAAGTGCTACAATTGTCCCAGATCTCCCCTACCAAGGTAACACAATTTTAAAATGGTACTGTACCAGCAGTACTGTGTACTGCGTACTGTGCACTACTGCACATTTTAGAGTGTCCTTTTATTGTGAGCAGCCCAAGGCACACCTGTGCAATAATCATGCTGTTTAATCAGCATCTTGATATGCCACACCTGTCAGGTGGATGGATTATCTTGGCAAAGGAGAAGTGCTCACTAACACGGATTTAAACAAATTTGTGAACAAAATTTGAGAGAAATAAGCCTTTTGTGTGCATAGAAAAAGTCTTTAGATCTTTTATTTCAACTCATGAAAAATGGGAGCAAAAACAAAAGTGTTGCGTTTATATTTTTGTTCAGTATATATCTTTGTGAGCTGTATTTAAAGGTTTTTAGCTTACAATTGGAGCCAATGACTTCTGGTTTGAAGGCTAAAAACGGTACGTGGGAAGTCGGAACATAATGGGAGTAGAGCAAACGCATTGTTGATTTTGTTTTTTTCATAGGATTTGTTGACAATAAGAAATGTATTTAAAAACACCAGCTGTATCCTTTAACAAAGCATCTGCCCGACAACCATCCCGATCTCTACAAGGAATTCAAAGCCTGACAGGTGTGATAATAACAGATAGATACAAGAGTAGATTATTTTACACGCAACTTAATTCAGTCACCTTTCCCCCAGTCCCTGATGAACACTTCATTCACACTCGTTCAAGCCTGATCCTCCTTGTGATTCTGTAAAATTCTGGGGAAAAATATAATAATAACGTGTAGGGCAATAGTGCACACACTTTAAAGCTGCACCAAGTAAAAAAAAAAAAGAGTGTGATATATCTTTAGTACTCAATATAAGAATTTATTCATGCTTCATAGGTGCCCAAAAATAATAAAATAGAAGTGCATCAGCAAATGAACACAAAAGGCTTATATAATACATAGGATTTCAAGCTTGTAAGCTAGTTACTTTTAATATTGATTTTTGCTAACAAAATGCTAATCATCAGGGAAAGTGGACTACAATAGCACCGATGCACTTTGACGCAGAGGTCATGAGCAACTTTCTTTGCCTCTCGTGTTCTGACTGTACTGTACAAATGATTACATTTTTCATAGTGTTACATTGAATAGTTATTATAGTTGTCATTATTCATATATAGTTAAAATTGCCTTGTTCATGTTACTTGTTACACTTTCCAGTTGTTGCTAGTTACAAGCTAATGACTGTTGTAGTCCACTTTCCCAAACAATTAGCATTTTGCTAGCAACAATTGATATAAAAAGTATCTGAAGGACAAAAATTCAAAGGTGATGTTAGTTGATGTACTTGCAAATCCATTATTTTCTATGGATTTTGGACGACACACCATATAAATGCTAACTTTACTGCCTACAAAATGACATCAGTTGCCTTTCTACTGAGTGCAATGTCATCTCAGTGTAAGCCTAAAACAACAGAGTCGAGTCAGAAATCAGTTTGCATGTGGATTATGTGCAACTCAACCGTGTGTTGCCAGACCCAGCTCCAATCTCTGCCTCTACACAAGGGATAAATATTGATATCTTCAGTTAGCACTCACCCACTCCTCCCAAATAAGGGCTGATGGCAGTCCACGCGCCAATGCTACCCAGACGCATCTTCTGGCCAATGGCGAGCTCCATGTAGAATAAAGGCACGCCCTCCACAACCAGCATGATGAGATATGGAATCAGGAACCCGCCTGAAGGTGCAAAGACACTCTTATTTAGCCAGCTTAGAAGAAACAAACGTTGTCAATGTCTGAGCCAGACATAGACAACTTTGCTGTTACATTAGTGTGTTTTCTAGAGTACTTGGACCTATTGGAAACAAAGCGTTTCTTCTAATTGTTTAAATGCCAAGCGTGAGGCTACATGTACACTGAGTGAACTGCAAATAGTTTGCACTGATTTACCTTTTCAAAAATCATATTATAATGAAAATAGCTATAGTAACATAACATTTAAATGTAACGTATTTGTATATTAAAATATGCATGACTGAAATCTAAATGAAAACTACATCATGGTCCCAACTAGGATTCAACAAGGATCAATATTTGCTATTATACTATTATAATGTTTTGTTTTTAACTCTGTAGCACTTTCACTGTGAATGAAAAGTGCAGTACAAAAAAAAGCATTATTATTATAACAATTATAATTATTATTACAATTATTGGACACTCTTGGCCCAATTTGACACACACACTCTTTGGTATGAACTGTCATTTTTTAGCTTCTCTGTATAATTTTATGTCACTTGCCTTTCGTCAAAAAACTGCACTCTAAATAGAAAGGAAACTGCACCAAAGAGCGAGTGTCCGGAATTGTCCACTGGTATGCTAATATTTGAATGTTGATTATGAAGGTATATAACCATAGATATGGTTATTGTGTTACCTTGTTTCTGCGCATAGAATGATGCAACTACATTTTTTTGGTGTCAGTGAACCAAAATAATCCCTATTTAGTTGCCCCCATCACACCTAAAGAGGCCTGTCACATGTCTCCACTGGTTTCCTGCCTGGAAGTTATAAATCCAGGACAGTAATTACAGTAGATAGGTGCTCATTGCTCACTGACCCATGCACAGAACCAATCAGTGGTGTGCACAGACTCTGAAAGGGACAGTGGCAAAATTCTCTACAAGGGCAACTCAGTTGGTTAAGGCGCCTAGCATGTAAAAATGCCTTGTGTTCAAAATCAACCTAGAACACTTGTTGCTTTTTACATCCACTCCCTCCCATCCTTTCTGTCTCTCTTCACTTAGGAATGTCTAATACAGAAGAAATGCCATGCGTTTTGTACAGTGGCATACTTGCATTTCTGACCTTTCTGAGATCTGATCTTTCTCTTACTGAGATTAAAATGTAATCCAATCTTCAAATTACAGGTATAAAATGAAATGGAATATGAAAGTGAACAACTCTGAAATATCAAATAGGACCTTATCAAAGTAGTTTCTTTGTTTTGCACCATAGTCTCCAAGTGGAAAATCACCACACCAATGGGACCAGTATTACAGTTTTGGACCTGTTCCATGAGGATAACTGGAAATAACCCTGTTTATTTTTAGACATTGCATTGTCATTTCTAATCTCCTTGCTTCATTGATCCAACAAGGTGGAATTACTTTACAATCTGTTTATTGCATACAACTTTCCAACTTGAGTCAACTCTAACTGACATGTTCAATGAATAGCTCATTCAGTCCGATAAGGATTAGCTTGAAAGTATTGCAAGAAACAGCCTAACCGTAAAATCTTAGATTATGCAACTAAAACAAATAAACAGGAAGCTAAAATATTCCACTGTCAAGCTTATGTGCAGTAAGAAGATGAAACCCTATCACACACATTGCAGCTTGACCTAACCTCTCTTTTATTTTACAATATGTTGCATATGGCAGTATATGATTTTGCACTCCTTTTATTTGCCCTTCAGTCCGATCTGGAAAGAGACGGCTTTGAGAGCTTTGTACTTGTTTTCATTTTTTTCCCCTATATTTCCTTTAACTAGGCCAAATAAATGAATGATTTGACATAGTGCAGTCAAACCTTCTCTTTTGAGATGATCCTCCTGTGTTGTGAATCAGGAGTGACAACCCAGTATATTTTAAAGCAACTAAAATCCACAGACACAACTAATAACTTTTGTCCTTTAACGTTTGCTAATAAATTACCAAACGGACACTTTGCTGCAAGTTAAGAATGAATGCACTGTGCATAAAAAAAACAGATAAAGAAAATACTTGCAATCCAGATATAAGTGTTGCAGAACAGAATCAACATTCACTTGTGAAAATGATTAATATGGCGTCTCTTTACCATAAAATGCAAATTTTTGTTTCTGTAAATGGATAATTATCTGCTCACTCTTCACAACTACGCCATTATAGCGCAGAGCCAAGATTTGAGTAGTTTAAAATTAACCGATGTTAACGCAAGTCATTATTTGAGTTACACTGCTTGTATTATAGAGAGCTTGAATTCATGCAGGGCTACAGATACTCTGCTGCATATTGCCAATGTGAGAGATTTCTACCTGCTGATGCCAAAGTAGAAAATGTAGTTCCTTACCTCCACCATGCATTTGACAGAGGTATGGAAACCTCCACACATTTCCCAGTCCAACGGCATATGATACACACGCCAGTACAAATTGCATGGGATTGTCCCAGTTGGGTCTTGCATCCTTCTCCATGTCTGTGTCCTTCAAAGTTGCTGCTCCACTGGAGTCACCACGAGAGCCAAACCTCAGACTGCTGCTCCTGTCAGTACACCAACAAATCCAAGGAGAGAGTCAAGTGTGCGACAAGGGTTCAGGAGGCTGAGTCTGTATGCTCCAACCCAGAGTTTTATTAGCACATTCTTATTCTAATGAGGTCCCACACTCAAGAGGGAGGGTCTTACGGTAGATTATAATTGCTACTGCCAAGATAACTTGAGTGAATGTTTGATTTCACAAGCCCTTACAGCCCAACATGACTCCCTCTTCCATGGAAAAGTCCAGTCAGTGTCGAAACGTTCGGCATGAGTTTGCACAACAAGTTTATCTGTGTGCTCCAGACGTAACCTTTCTCCAAGTCTCAGTCCAGCTTTTTCTACACCTGTCCTCAAAGTCTACTTTTGTTTCCAGAAAAAAAAAAAAAACACTGTCTTCTCAGACTCAGGCAAGTTTTAACTTTCTGTTTTTAACCCCAAAAGCCTAGCCAGGGACAGGGGTTGCAAATTAGCTTTGGCGAGCAACCTGCATGCATGGCATCTATTTTGTATTTTATATATGAAACAATGTCTAATACATTTGTAACCGTTAAATAAACGAGTAAATAAAAGTAAATAAAGTGATTTTATGGTCATTTCAGATCCTGAATAAAGCATACACAGATAAGGCAGTAAAGTCAATTGCGTAACTATCATGGTGAACATGTCACATTCTTAAAACTTCGTGATTTTAATCAAAGGAGCTGTTTCCCAGGCATGGATTAAGAGCCTAAGTGTGAGTAAACAGTTGAATTGGACAACAGTTTTAACTATGTCTGCATAAAAATCTCTGATTGTTGAAAATATTTTTTTTTCTACAATATGGCAATAAAATATAATCTTCTATTAATTATTATTCTATTATTACGAGTATAATCAAATCGAAACATAGAACAGGAGATAATGTGCACGGATATGTGTTGTTAAAGATGAAACAGACGGGAGAGGAGAAAATCAAAGAAAATGGCGGACATGCAGGGTTACTTAGGTCTAGCAAGTATTTTATGACTAATACACTTAACACTCCCAGGTTTGACGCCATATTCATTATGCCCCAGCACTGGTCAACAAAGATCATCCTGCTTGCGTAGGCATGCCTCCTGTCAGGAACAAGATATTTTTTGGAGTAGGAGCTGGAAAAGGGGTTTCGAAAGCCAGAAATGTCAGCCAATTCATCACTGATTCAGTGGTATTGTAATACGCAAATGTTCAAGAACCTCAATGTGATGACGCTGATCGTCTCAAACGACAAAGCGTCAAATGTCATCGCAATTGCCACGATGCAACTTCACGTCAAAACTGAAGCCTTATCAGACGCCGTGATTCACTTTCTTGCAGGTCATCATGATTCTCAGATGGTGGTAAAAAACCGGTTGTGCAATGGCCCACGTGTGGTTGCTTGCTGTGTGTCCCACTTATCCATTGTTGAATCCGCCCCATATGAGGGGGCCTGTTTTGTCAGGGCCTGTGGGGGGGCCACGGGGCAGCGTTTAGGACCGCGGGCTGTTGGACAGGAGTGGACACCGTTCGTAAATGGGAAACGATGAGTGCTGCTTCTCTGGGCACAGTTCCCCTATAAAACATCTCGGCATTGATCAATACCCTAACCCTAACCCTAACCCTACCCTGCCTAAAAGACTTTCATTAGTCTGGATTTCAGTGGAGAGTTTTAGTGTCCCGTGATGGTCTAAATTTGTTTCAGATGCTTTTCCACCCTGACAAGATATTGAATATCAGCTATCAGAGGCTTCGATAGCTCAATAGCGAGTTGAAGCCTAGCACTAAGATGCCTTGTGGGACTTAGGCCCTGGTGTGTGGGGTATAGGGACCTGATGGACTCTCAGACGCCTCGCCTTCTGGTCCGTGTTGTTGGAGGCCATGTGATGTGGAGGAGCGACACTGTAAACAGCAGAGCTGCGAGGGCTGCAGCTGGACAACCGGGAAGGATGTGTTTTCCCTCGTACCCCACAGACAGGACGCCCGACGCAGCTTTCTGCCCTAGATACGTCCCTCTGACTCATGAGCTGTGTTTATTTGGGATTCCATGATGGTTCGAGTCGGGTGGTTAAGAGGCCTGGAAAACAAAATGTGTGGCCGTTGAAGTGAAGCGAGCTTATCCGAAGAGGGACGCATTAGAGCCGCCTGCCTGGTTGAGAGGGGGGCCGGGGGGGGTGGGTGGGGGTCATGTTTTGTCGACAGATGTGGAATTTAACAAGACCTGACTCTCAAGAGGTTAGCATCCTGTCCTGTTTCTATAAACCACAACTGGTCCTCTGCACCGTGGTGGCCTTTCAGATGCTCACACCCCAAAGAGAGGGACCGTTGGGACTGGTCTCAGACCAGAACAATCCGGAAAATGCTAGCCTGCAGGCCAGTCTTCCAGTATATAGGCAAAACAGGTTCTGACATCCTGCTGCTGAAACACAGGGACCCCGCGTCCCCTTCCTCGCTGTCAACAATGAGCAATTACCGACTGTTGTAACAGACAGCGTGCTAAGACATCATTACATAAGACGGCCTCTCAGTGTGGCGGTCTTGATCTATGCTAACGGCTTTGGCCCGCGCTCTCTCTCCCTCGCTTTTACATGAGCCATCACTAAGTGATGAACAGTGCAGCTCATTGTAACAAACAATGAATGAGCCAGGAAATGCACATTTATCAAGTGCATGCAAATGGTCTAATCAAGTATATCAACAAGATATACTGGTTTGCTGCTGTTGAATGGACCCCTGGATGCTGTGTGTGGTCTGTGAATAATACTGGACCCCGGACAAGTGCTTGGTTGGAAATGTGTGGGAAAGCCAAGGGGTTGTATTGGCTAGGTGAACCATGGAGCTGATGGCAGCCAGGAGACTTCCTGATGTGTTCGTTGTTGGTTGTTCAGTTTAGAGATCAGCTTCTGACACATCGTCAGTTTGAAGAAGATAGCTGTAGCAGGGATAGAGGCTTACAGCAGTTTAATAGTGTCTCACTTTTTAATGAGGTAGCCTAGTTGCTACTGGGCACTAAGATTTATAACCTCATTACCATTAGTAGAGTAAAGCCATGTCATTTGAATGTGCTCTGGTACAGTAACTTAATGTGCAGTATTAGTGTTGTAGTGTAAAAACAAGCATATTGGCAGGTAATTGCATTAGAAAATCTTTACTCTGGTCTTCTACACTGTGTATTTGTATTAATGTATGGTCATTCACAAATGTTTTCATTATACTGAGTCCATTCACGGCCCATTCTAACTTGTCTGGGTTTGACGCAGCACTGCCACCTACAGGACAGATACAGTCATGAATCAAATCTTTGTTGAGCCATTTCCATATGTGATCCTATATTTTTTTTTTACATTATCCTGCAGCATAATTTCATACTCTGCAATAAGCTTATATTAAAAAAAAACTTTATTGATATTTGCAATGGGAAAAATCATTGCATCAATTTTTCAACTAAGTAGTCTAATCTCTGTAAAATCTTTGTAGTATCAACACTCAACATCTCTGAATCTCAGAATTACTGCATTATTTTTTGCGAGGTTCTTGCATAGCTTAAAGTGATGATACAGCTAGCGACTATCACATCTACAAATGTGTAGGAGCTAAAATGACTTCTTAAGAGTCTAAGAAATTTTGACAAGCTTCTTGCAACCAGTATCTCTAATTCTAACATTTTAGCTGACAACCATTCAATATGTCTGTGTGGATTCTTTAATCTGGTGAAACAGGAAATATTCATTTTCCTCTCCACTGGAAATCAGATTCTATCAGAGAATATCAAAAACGCACACAGGTCTGTTTAGAACACTCTACAACTACAATGGTCAAGGCCAACACCTTCTATGAAAAGCCTAATTCCTGCAGGTTCTGAATATATCTCTGTAATTGTGAAAGAAGAGAGGAGGAGGTGAGGTGAATGATTACACAGACAGAGTGAGACAAGGCAAAAAAGGTTAATAAATCTTCAAGGGAATGGAAAGTTATGCAAGTAGGCCTACTGCTTCAGTCAAAACACACTTGTCTGACTGAAGGTATTTTGAAGTTTCCCACAGAAGCAGATGGGCTACATGGCCACACTGACCACATTATTTGTAGCTTTTTAGATAAATTTGGCCACCACAAAATGTATATTGCATAATTATATTACATAACACCAATTATGGCCCAGATAATGGATCTAAGACATCAATAGCTGATTTTCTGACATGCATACACCTTATTTAGATTTACTTCCATGTATTCTATTCAGGCCTACATTCTATCATAAACTGCATTGAGGCATGACTGTATAATGTGTCACAAGATGATAGTGTGTGCAAAAGTGTATGATACGGATTAATTCATCACCCATAATTGCCCATGTATGCACAAACTAAACGACAATGAACATACCTGTGACAGGCTCTCCATTCTCCAGAAGCATTTTTCTCTTTGAGCAGGCGCAGCATTTTGTATAAATATAAACGTCTTTCTTGTGACTTCTCACACCACCTGGCAGCCATGTTGGAGGGCTTCAGCTCTTGGCAACAACGGCTGAGAACAGCTTGTGTTTCTAAACTTACGACTGCTCAAGTCTTCTCTGATACATCTATCTAAGCGTAGTATCTGGTAAGCTACTGTCTTCTTGTTACCGCATCTGATTTGACATTATGTAACTAGTAGAGTTGGCTAGTAGTTGCATGTTAATTAATAGTAGTTAGCTAGCTAAGAAAGCTAAAAACAAAACAAAACAACAACAACAAGTTTGTTGAGGTTAACTGAGCTGACTCAACTCAAGCTACAATTCAAGAGTGTTTTGGAGAAGCTAGGGCTAAACTGACAAAGAGTAAAGGGACTAGGGCTAAAATAAAGAGAAGTCAATTTGTGTCACAGTAACATTAACCTAAATCTAGAAACAGACTATTATCAAACTGCTCACTTTTACTGATAATATTACGGAATAGAACGCCGGTCACAACACAACAAGCGTTTTCAGGTAACGTTAGGCTAGCCATCTTTTCCTAGAGCTTGTTGTTATATGGCATATTAGCTAACAGTCAATTCTACGACCTCCATGATGCCAGACGCGTAGTTACTTAACCACTAGTCCTTTAAATCAGTGGTTCTCAAACGTTCTCACGTCAAGGACCCCTAAACTGACACAAATTGGACCACATACCCCCATTTGATAAGATTTTGTCCCAGAGTCCCCCATCTGATAAGATTTTTGCTTTTAGATGTTTTATTACAGAAAGTGTATGAAACCTATGACCAAAATAGTCATACATTCTGTCATTGTGTTACTTATGGATGGAATTATAGTGAAAATAAATGATTCCCCTTTTTGCTGGGGACCCCCTGGAACCCCCTCAAGGACCCCTGGGGGTCCCCGGACCCCACTTTGAGATTCACTGCTTTAAATCACCCGCCACATGGTAACCAAGGCAACGGCCTCATCAGCTCACGTGTACTCTCATGCCTCACAGCCTCAAACCCCATCAATACAACCTGAATCTCTATACTGTATATCTGGAATAGGAGCAATTCTTCTGCCATTTCGACCATTAAGACTCTTAATTAAAGCAATAACACTGAACCTTCTTCTGGATAATTCATGCAAATGTAATTCAAAGGTATTGTAGGAAACCGAATTTAAAAGAAAACAAAAATCTGTTTAAGGCTACAGCCTAAAATGACTTACCGATGCCAGTGCGCGCAGGTGTAAATTAAAGGCTTTGATCGGTGAATGATAAAAAGAAAACAGGTCTCCCGCGCTATTCATTAAAGGTAAGTTTTCTTCACTCAGAATTGAAATAAATAGTCTTAATTTCCATTGAACGGATATGGATTTGACAAATTTGTTGATTATCCAGAGTCAGCTAATGAAGACTATGCAAATCGTATTCAAATTAATAAACTGATGCATTATCATATTTTGACAGTATCCATCCGTCTCCAGCGTCTCCGTTCTGTTTGGGATTTTTCCACTCATAGTGGAGAGAAAGGCACATGAACGGCGGGTTACTATTGGCTACGTCTGAGAGGGCTGGTGTTGCGTTCAAGTCCTATGGTGAAAACTGTCAGAACACCTTGACGGTTCACAGCATCGACTTGGAGGTGTGCAGTCGTTCAAACTCTTTTGAAGCCGTCATAACGCCATAGTTGACGTTTTTCTGTAGACTTTGGCTGCTCCTGATCAGCTTTTTCACATTTGAAACACACTGATTTAGTGATGATACATTTGACTTCATGCTTTACAGCAAACCAAACATTGCAATATTAACCACAAACCAAAAACCCAGGGAGTAGTGTCCTGTCATGGCATTTTAAGAGTATTTTCTAGGAGTATTTACCCTGTGAAAGCTAGGGTGAACAGCATTTTCAAGTAGCAGGTTGTATCAAGAGTCACATTAATGGACTCATAATCATCACTGTTATTCTTCTATTTCATTTTATATAGACTACCTATATGATGTCATGTGAAATTTTAGCAGACATTACACAGCAGTGTCTGCAGGTTTTCATAATCAGTGAAATCACCTGACTTTGGTTTTCAAATAATCCAAATGATAATGATTTCTACTTAAGTTCTAGTGTTAAAATTGTCAGTTGCATATGCTTATATAACCCCCATTGCTATATCACAGGTGGAGGCTCGAGTCACATGACTTGAACTCGACTTGGGACTTGACTCTGACTTGTGCTTTGATGACTTGAAAAGGTTTCCAAAGTCTTGACTTGAGATCTTGTTTGTGTAAATGACTTTTATCCTATTAAAACCATATTGCATTGAAAAGTCCTAGATATTTAGTTTTCTTTAAGATATTAAATTAATACTGGACTCTTGATTTGTTCTGACTTGACTTGCTGTTCTACATTTAGACTTGAGACTTGACATTAATGACTTGGACTTGACTTAAGACTTGTGCCTCAAGACTTGAGACTGACTTGGGACTCGAGCAAAGTTGACTTGGTCACACCTCTGCATCCCACATACTTAACACATGCTTAGCTATAGTCATGGTGTTTTTTATTGTTACAGTTTCTTTTTTATTTCCATCAGCAAACCTTGAGTTCCCAAGTAGTATTTTCTAGTAGTATTTACCATCTGAAAACTGAAGTGCGCAGTATTTTCAAGGATGCTCGTATCTCCCATCTCTCCCATGGCACCTGAATGTAGCATCGCAGCCTCTCTGCAGGGCTCATCTGTGTGGGCTCGCATACAGCGAACTGTGTATTGTGAGGTTGAATAGGGCCGAGGCGGATTAGCATGAGAATGGTGTGTCAGTGCGCGCTGGTATAAAAGAGAAGGCCACAGTGCGTTTCGTTTCTGTGACACTCGGGCTCATGATCTCTCACCGTACGCCTCTGCTCCTCCGAACCCTCTCTCTCACTCTCTCGCTCTCTCCCACCTTCTCTTCCTCTTCCCCCTGACCCGCTTGTCATCATCCTCGCCTCGACCTTAGCCTTCACCTCCCCCCCACCCCGGTACCCGTCTTCCTCCTGGAAGACAAGTCGGTGACAGCATGGAGAGCCCCCTGACCTTCCTGTACTTTGCCTATGGCAGCAACCTGCTGAAGGAGCGGCTCCAGCTCAAGAACCCCTCGGCCACCATCCACTGCGTGGCCTGGCTCCAGGTAAGGCCCCTGCTTCCCCTTGTGCGGTATGAACAGCACACACGTACTTTGGACTTTCTCTTTCCCTCTCTCTCTCTCTCTCTCTCCCTCTCTTTCTTCTTTTCAGGACTATAAGTTGGTGTTTGGGAACCATAAGGGCCTGGCCAGTGACCGGTGGCACGGGGGTGTGGCGACCATAGAGCGCAGCCCAGGCGACGAGGTGTGGGGGGTGGTGTGGAGGATGAACATGGCCGACCTGGAGTCTCTAGACAGGTAATCAAATTCTATTTTGTCCTAATTTCCTTGAATGGTTTTATTCAAGAAATTGACATCTAACCATGGTGTGTGTGTGTGTACATGCACCTGTACAGTCAGGAGAATGTGAGGTTAGGTGCCTACAGTCCTGTGGAGGTGTCCGTGAAGACGCAAGACCAGGAGCTCAACTGTCGTACCTATATAATGAACTGCTGTGTGTACGCCTCACCGTCTCCACAGTACCTGAAGGTAACACCGCTTTCTCTACTGTCTCTGCTCTTGGGCTCAAGTGCTTGACTTGACTTGGGTTCTGGTGACTTGAGACTTGACTTTGACTTGTGCTTTGATGACTTGAAAAGCTTTCTAAAGTCTTGACTTGAGATCTTGTGTTTGTGTAAATGACTCAGATTGAAAGTGATGAGATTTGTTCCAGCAGACGACTGAATTTAAATTCTGTTTTCTGAATTTGTATGGAATGATTGGATTTATTGAAGTTGAAACTGATTCTAGAAATCAAACTCATGATGCTCTTACCAAGTTTTTATCCTATTAAAACCATATTGCATTGAAAAGTCCTAGATATTTTGTTTTCTTTAAGATATTAAATTGATACTGACAATGGAGTGCTTTAAGGGCGATTCATTTCAGGCAGCTGCTGATTCTGAAAAGAGAGTCCACTTTTCTACTGCTTCTCATCAAAGTAGTGGGGATACTTCCACCCAAAGTAAACTTTTCTACCATCTTTCACTGAATATTGAGTGTGAGAGTTATGGTGATTAAATATGACTAAAATGAATGGAGGGATGGAGACATGTGATAAGGTTTTTGGATATCTCAACTTCAGTGTGACATTAAGAGCCAGTGCCAATATTCCTTGATTAGTAACTGACATTGAAATAGTAATTTGTTACACAACTTGGGAAAAATAATAACACTACCATGCAACACTGATCAACAGTCACCCATGGATGGCAGTGTAGATGACATCATCCTTTTTGAATGAGCCTCTGTCACTCTGTGTGATGGCAAACAGAACGGTTGTTGTGGTGGGGTTTTTTTTTTTTTTCTTCTGGTGCTTGCCCTGCACCGAGATGGTTTTTGTATTGCGGAGACAATGGGGCAATTTTAGCCTATTCACTCCTGCCCTCTTCCCCTCCCTGAAACATCTGGAATATGCATTTCCGCCCCACAATCCGGACAGACTTCTCATTAATCTTCTCATTAATCGCGACTGATGTGAAGTGATCAACAGGTCAAAACAATCCGGACACACCCTCCTACGCCATGCCACGTTTCACAGATCTGACAGCGTGCGAGCCGGAATGCCAGATTGTTCTTTCGCAAATAAAACACTGCGTTGAGAGGAAAATAACAGGCATATGTGGACAGCATGGCTTTGTGAGCGCAGCTTTGTGTTGTATGGTGTGAGTGCGAGAGACACTCCGCTGAGCCTAACGCATTGTTCCCTCTGTTATGCTGGGCCTGTCTCTGTGTGTGCTGGTAGGTCTGGTTTTGGGCATCCTTGATTCGTACAGTAACATTTTGCGATACCTCAGACATAATGGCGATTGAGCGAAGTGTACAGGGTTGTTTACGGATTTGCAGTGAGTGTGTGGTATTGTGGCAGCTCACATGGCAAGCTCCGTTGCCTCTCGCTACTAACAATGAGTCCAAACAGGGTTTGTCCAAATAGCTGTAGGCTCCACAGGGGAGTTGAAAGTAAACAGAAAAGTGGCAAAGTAGATAAATTAAAATTAGCTCTGATTTCATGGCAGTTCCGCCATCACACACACTTTCACTAATCAGGAAATCACAGAACTATTTCTGCAGCACAGACTGCTGTGGGGTGAAAGTGCGTTACTGGCGGAGTGATCTAGTTTTGGAAGGTCAGGTCAGACTGTGAACAGTAGAGTTTGGTAGAAGACGATCCACTGAGTGGAAATGGTGCTGCTGCTTTTCAGGCTGTGGACAGAAATAGGTCGGTTGGTCGCCATATTGTTTTCACAGACTGGCTTTTTTAGAGATATTTTGACAAATCCCATTTGGACTCATTGTTAGCAGCAAGAGGCAACAGAGCTCACTGTTTCAACTGACAGCTGACTCTGGAGACAGTATTCTCTGTGGGTCCAACATATCCTTTAATAAGCGAACTATGTGTGAACTTAATAGGATTAACCACTCCAACGAGGAGTGACATTATTATGCCTCTGCGCCAGCGACAGCCGTGGCCAGAGGCATCATGTTTTCAGGTTGTCTGTACGTACATACGTACGTCCCATTCTCATGAACACGATATCTCAGGAATGCCTTGAGGGAATTTCTTCAAATTTGGCACAAACGTCCACTCGGACTCAAGGATGAACTGATTAGATTTTGGTGGTCAAAGGTCAAGGTCACTGTGATCTCACGTCCGTCCCATTCTCATGAGCGCGATATCTCAGGAACTCCTGTAGGGAATTTCATTACATCTGGCACAAACGTCCACTTGGACTCAAGGATGAACTGATTAGAATTTGGCCATAACTCAAGAATTCATACGTTAATTATGACAAATTTTCTGTCTAATAGGATAAAATGATGAAGTGATGACATTTTATATCCAAAGGTTCAAAGGTCAACTTCACTGTGACATCATAATGTTTTGCGTACCACTGTAGCTGAGAAAACGATCTTGGGTCATTCTACTAAAACGGTGGAAGTGCTGTCACTTACTTTTGCAGACACCAAAATCCTTTAAGTTGACCTAATAATCACATTAATTATATATGTTCAATAAATAAAGACTGTCCTTGCAATGATAAAACAAAGTTTAATGGCGGAGGCATACAACCGTGAGGCGGATATTTCTAGTTATTTAGTTGCATTGAGTATGTAGCCCAGGGGCAAGGAAAAACACTTTTGTACAGTATGGGACCCTTGACTAAGCTACTATCATGGATAAATTCAAATATTTATTGCAGTTAGTTAACTTCATTTTTTTTACACGTTGATGTTTGATGCAGATTGTCCAGTTTCTGATTTGTGTCTTCTACCGTTGCAGGTGATTGTGTTGGGAGCAGAGCAGAATGGCTTGCCAGAGGACTACCAGGAGAAGCTGAGGGAGATCCAGTCCAACCAGTATGAGGGCCATCTGCCCATGATGACTGATCTGGAACGAGCCATGAGGAGAGCAAAGGAGAGAGCCAATCACCGTTCTGATGCCTGATAACCAACCAGACTCCATGTGTAAAGATGTCGACCTTACACTGGGAAAGTCCATGTGGCAGTGGATTCAGCCTAATAGTGTAGCCAGTTCCCCTAAGCTAGGTGCCTCACACCTCTGCACTTATTTATGGGAGCATTTAATAATCTATGACTTCGATCAACCTCTACCAACGACCAGTAGGAATTAAAACATTGACTGGTCTCTGGCGCAGCTTACGGTGGCCTGTAATTGACATAAATAATAAAGTCACATTTTGACAATAGAGAGGAGTAAGCTAGAGAATTAGAGCACAGATCCATCAGAAACCTCTAGTGAAGAGGTAATATATCACCATGCTAAATACTGGATTATACAACAGTTAGTTCCGGTCAATTTGATCGGACAGAAGGCATTCCATGAGTGCTGATATACAGTATAACAGCACTGGGACATTTTACTATAATGTATCACTCCGCTTTACAGGTCTTCTAATATAAACAGTTTATGTGTTGCTTGGCAACACTTTAGTAGTGGAATCCTGAGGGAACTGTTGTTGTTGGCGGAGACGAATAAAAGACAAAAATCATAATCTGTTGTCTCCAATTGCCATTACTTGATAGCTTTGTTTATAGAACTGTTGTATGAAAGCAATATCACACAAGAGGGAGTGCTGTTAAACTGTGTATCAGCACGGCTGCGATTTGGTCACAGCCTCTTGTGTGATATTGCTTAAATAGTAATACTGCTTTGTCATTTGCTGTTTTAGCCTCCGGAGCTGAAACCTGTTGCAACGCTGGGCGCTCAGTCTAGCAGTTGTTCAGGCCAGAAAGTCAGTTTTGAAAGTGAGAAATCTCAGCACCCGGCCAAGTAATCATTGAGGCATTATTATTGATCAGCAACCCTGTCAACCCAATGGTACAGCAAAATTTTGACTTAATGTAAATGTAATACCTGAAACGGTTTACTCACTTTTTGAAAAATACATTATGACCCTCTTTATTTCATCACAACGTCTACTTTATCAGTAGCCCACTCTGGACAAAATATGATTAATGAGAGGAACAGTTGCGCAGGACTGATGCATAGGAAACTGATGTACTTTCTTTTTTGTGACCAATTTGTTTTTTATTTATTTTATTTTCCACAAGGTTTGCAGGTATACATCAACAAGTAACCTCTGTCAATAACATAACATATAGGTATACCAGGGCATTGACGGACAGGTAAATAAATAAAAACAGGAAATAAAAACCTGACCTACCCCATCCCCATGGGTCTTTCTCTAAATTCCACTATACATGCAGGATATTTCCTAACAGTACTTTGCAAAATGAATAAGCAAACAAAATAAAAATTGTTTCATCATGGAAACTGATGTACTTTCTGTAGGCAATTGTATGGTAGTGTGAGTAATGTTAAAACAGACTAAAAGCCAGTTAAAACCACTAAGATCGGTAAATCAATAGGCGGATAAAACAGTAAAAACTTGCAGCTGGAAGTCAAGTTATTTCAGTAATGATGTGAACTGAGTTGTTGTAAACTCCATGACTTTCCCAGTGTATAATGAGTGTATAAGTCCCATTCAAAAAGGAAACACCAGGCATAACTCATACTATTGAATGTTAGATAAAATGTGTTAAATCTTTTAAGTCTGATTTGGTTGGTGGACAATAATCCCCCTCCTAGTTTTGTGTCTTTTTATACAATATGTTTTCGCACATCAGTTCATTTAAGCTCTCCTCATTATGCTCTGTCATGTCTTCATTGTACCCTTGAACTCTAATGTGATTTCACCAAACTACTTTCCAGGCAGTCACCTCTTTTGGCAGGAAGGACACCTAACTTTATAGCATCCGGGATTAACCCCCCTTTAACATTTTGAGAATATAAAGAGAATATTTCTTTTTTGTTGCGACATGCTGTATTTTATCTGTATATTTGACTGATATGTGTGAAATGATAATGACAAAGTACATTACATAAAATGCAGTATAATTGTCTGAATTAAAAAAAAAAAAGTGATATTTCAGAATAACACACAAATGACATTAGGTGACTTCTCGGCTTGTTCTCTTACCTCCTGCCCCAGTGATTCATTATTGCAAAATAAAAAGTAAGTAAGCTATTTGACAAGATGCTAGTCTGTGACAGGACCTCATACACCCATCCCCTATTTTCAGTGCTGAGGACCAAGTAGTGAGGGACTGGGTGCTGGGATGCTCAAGGCAGACACTTATATAATAACTGTTTTCATTATTTAGGGCTCCAGGCTGTGCACAGGGGTCCAGCACTTTGGCGAGGATGGATACCATCTTTCTGCCTTCATTCTGCTTCTCCAGCATCCAGGCCACTCTGTTTCAGACAGTAGTATTTTTGGTAGACCAACTAACTGCATTATTCATTTAGGGCAGACTCAGTACCTAGTCTACTACAGTAGATTTACTGTTTGTATGATATTTTAAGGTATGATTCGCACTATACCTCACTTATCTTAGATTCCTCCAATATCAAACAAAATGAGGCGGCATTACTTTTTGTAACTTTTATATAAATATAAATGTTATATAAAATCAGGCAGCAAATGTCACATTGATCTATATCTCCATGAAGAATGAATTGGAAAAGGTGGATAAGTCGACTGTGATGAGCATGATTATTTTTGGGGATGAAGGTATATATTAGGGTTCAACCAATAGGCTGATACTTATACCGATATTATTTATTTCAGATTTTTGTGCCGATATTCAATATCTTTAAATTTGACCATTCAGTGTTTCCTCCAGAATACTCCTGACAGTATTGTTGTCAGGGTAGAAAAGCCTCTGAAACCGCATTTAGACCATCATGCAACTTTAAATTCTCTGCTGAAACCCCTGAAATGAATAAATAAAATATGCAAAGTATATGCAAACCCATCTGTCTGACCAGGTATTATGGTTATGATGTCCAGACTTAAGAGCCCACAGTGTCTGAATCACAGTCTTTATCAGGCTCCAGGCTGTACATCGACACAAACATTGTTTTTTGAGCTTATGAATTTGGAAGTGACTTGTTCATATTCACCAATAGCAGACCATTGTTATTCCACAGCACATGTTTCTATTATTTAAACACGTGCTGTTTGCATTAGAAAACACTGTTCTTACCATAATCCCATTATCCCTCTGCTGATATTAGTCTTACACTGAAATGCCATAGCCTGACACAAAGAACCCTATTCTATTCTACTCTATTCCATTAGATTACATTTTTATGATCCCTGTGGGAAACTGGGAAACTGAAAAGAATACATAAAAAATCATACAACAAACAATAACAACAATAAAAATAATAATAATACAACAATAATACACAAAAGATAGGACAGACTTCAAGTGGAATTGGTGTGAAGTCACATTCATCCCATTCATCTGCATCTAGGCATTCACTTTACAATCGGCCTCATCAAACTACAGTTCATCTTTGTTGATGTAGTAGTAGACAAAAAGGAGGGTAAACTATGACCTCCAGTTGGTGATCATCAAGACAAGGTAAGGAGACACTTTATTGAGGGCGTCGTCGTGGCAGCAAAAGGGCATCATATGATTCAGTGGGGGAAAGGAAAAAGAACACAAGACTAGTAGAGGTAATAAAATGATAAAACAATAAAAGCAATGAAGTAGAATGCAAACAATTGTGGGGTTATGTAACATGTATGTAAGTGTTAAGTAGGCTATAAGAGTAAAGTATGAGATACAAATGAATTATAGCCATTTATGGATTTCCTTTCGAGTGGGTTTCCTCCCACAGTCCAAAGACATATAAGTCAGGTGGAGACTCTAAATTGCCTATAGGTATGAATGGAAGCAGAGTGTGTTTGTCTATGTGTGTTAACCCTGTAATGGACTGGCCACCATCACAATGGAAAATTAATTAATTTTACTTACTAACAGTCTTGATTGTTTAGTTAAATGTGGATTAGTAAATATGAAACATTCTACATGCAGCTATAAGTAGGCTATATACAGTAGGCTACAGCATGATTATGCATAAACATATGATTACATACATATAAGTAGGCTTATGTATAAACATATCATTAAGCAATCCACCAATAGAAACAAAATCAATTACATTTTCAGAAAAGCACAAATTTGTAATTCTTTCCCCTTAAAACTCCCTATTCTTAAATAACTTACTGGTACTATTTACTGTGATGCATATTATGAGTTTAAATCATTTTGATTTGTGTCAGGTGGTAAACCCTATTCCACAAAAAAGGGGTGTGTGTGAGTGTGTGTGTGTGTGTGTGTGTGTGTGTGTGTGTGTGTGTGTGTGTGTGTGTGTGTGTGTGTGTGTGTGTGTGTGTGTGTGTGACTTGACTCATTCATGTGGGATAGGCGGGGCCAAGAAAGACACTACTGCACAGGTGCTGTCGGCCACGGAAGTAGGAGTCGTAGAAACTTTATCGGCGTATGCGCTGGGTGAGCAACTTCCATTGGAATAAATGGACCGCCATCTTTGAATGCCTCATCCGTAGTTTAATACATCCATGGGGGGGGCTTTTCCCATTGGAGTACCTGCCCCTTTAGAAGTCTGTGCACGGGCCTGCGGTGGTCCCTGCCAGCGAAGTGATGCTGCAGAGTTCAAGCTCACCGGGAGATCAGCCGCAGGCGTTATTGACCGGACGGGCAGCAGCCAGCGGAACCTCAAAAACATGTATTTTTCTTATGGAAAGATTTGTTTTTTTCTTTTTTACATACGAGTTGCAGTAATGGCAGCCAGTATCCCCACCGCTACTCAAAATAACGGAACACTTTCAAATTGCTCCGACCATTTTTTGTATTTTGCCTATGGCAGTAACCTGCTGACGGAGCGACTGCATCTGAGAAACCCGTCGGCTACCTTCGTCACGACCGGCCGCTTAAAGGTACTTCCACCGGTTAACTGAGTATAGGGCTAAGTTATACAGGCAGCTATAGTGATAAGAACCTAGCTACACAGAGATGGGGAACACTGTAACAACTTCATTATAACCTCGCTCGCATGTTAGCTTAGACCGAGGGAGGGCGGACGGCTAAACTCCGTTAAAACAATCTGGTAATGTTGCCTTGATTGTCGGTAAAGGTATGCTACATACCCCGTAAAACATGATTTAAGACTTTTTCTGAATCCGTACTGTCTACTGGTAAATTCGGCATACATATAATCCACCAAGCAGCTATATATTCAATAAAATCGCATCTTTTAGAATTGGTTCACACATTGCTCACTCACTACTGCCCACCGCGTTGTCTCTTGGTGGCAGATTGTGGGAATAACAAGAACAATTCTAAAAGTTAAAGTTTTAGCCTACTGAAATAACCGCTACTTGGTAAATGTATGCCGAATTAGAGAGTGGCTCCTAACCATCCAGAAAAGCTCTTAAATCGTGTTGTATGTATCGTCCAATAAGCAAGGAATCATTAAGCCTATAACTGCCAGAGATTTTGCGTTACATTCTGTCCATCGTGTTGGATTTTAGGTTAGCTTTGATTTAACGGAGGATGCCTGTTAAAAGTCACGTAACTGTTGTACATGGCTGTTTCAGGACTTGATAGACCAGGGATGGGCAACCGTGTGCCATGCAGGGCCGAGAGTCTGTTTTGCTCCAGCCCTGTTCTGGCCCACCTGATCCTATTAAGGACTAGGGTTGCAAAATTCCGGGAATTTTCAAAGTTGGAAACTTTCCATGGGAATTAACGGGAATTTATGGGAATTAATGGGAATTTATGGGAATAAACGGGAATAAACCAGGAATTTACTAAATTGAAAGTCTGCTCTTAATAGGGAACTTAAATATAGTTGGGGAAAATATATTTTAGCATAATCCTGACTAAAACAACCAGATATCATGCAAGTACAGTTGAATATCTATGCTATTCCTCAATCACATGCACACATAGCACACTGCTTACTGCAGGGCTGTTGAGACCACGCCCCCTACATGCACTGTGCATTCCTGTGCATTTTTATTAATTTTTGAATGGGTTGGGTCGGGGGGATGAGTAATATTTAACTCAACATTCATGTTTTTGTTCTTCAATGAAAGAATTGATTGTTCAATAAAATATTTAACACTTGATAAAGTTCTACTTACAAATAAATCTGTTTTAATTGTATTATTTTGGATGGATGTCTGCTTATAACAAAACAAATATTTATGCTTGGATATGATACCTTTCCATTAAATTACCCTCAATTCCCAGTTAATTCCCATAAATTCCCATTAATTCCCATTAATTTCCATAAATTCCCATAATTCCCATGGAAAGTTTCCAATTTGGAATATTTCCAAAATTCCCCAGCTTAACTTCCCATGGAAATTAACCGGAAACTTTCTGGAAATTTACCGGAAATTTTCCACCCCTTTGCAACCCTATTAAGGACTGACACCTTAATTGGATCAGGTGTGCTAGTGGTATACTATTACCAGCGGATTTATTGTTCAGACTCAAACACTACATTACAGCAGGCCACGCTATAATGATGAAAATCAAAATTATATAATTTTGAATGTTATATTATTTTTAATTCTAGAAGCCTTTGTTATTTTGGCTATATTAGCCTACATTGTAAGTATCTAGATCTACATTTTAAGTATATAGTTGCTATCAGTTCCTGGTTCAATATTATTTTCCTTTTGCACAATCCTGTTACACATTTTCTCCAACCTTTATTAATTTACCATAAAAACACATCACTTGGTTAACCCATTCATCAGCTACCACCTCACCACCACTAGGCCTGCAGATGAATTCCCTCCTACTTTTTAACTGTGTTGCTTATTACTTGCCATGCTGTGGTCACTGTAAATACAGCTCAAAGACAAATACATACACTGGCAGCTGCCAGTGCTCCAGATGCATACAACATGCATGAATTTTAAATTTGTCTCATTAGTATATAATAATAATTAATAAACAGCTTCGCACACAGCCATTAGTGGGGTTCAAGCCTATGGGGCAAATGATTGGAAAGTGAGAATAAAAGCTTGAATTGTTCTATTCAACAATAGAACATTTCGGTGCCATTTGAAAAATTGCCAGTTTGCCCTGATGGTGGTGCTATTCAGTATGACCGAATGTGGTCTGACATACAGCACTTTGGGGCTTTGCAAACAAGTAGGCCTAAATGAATTGTCAAAAAAAGGCAAATCCAAGACACTCTTCATATGATTAAAAAGCTTTAATCAAAAGCTAGTTCATGGTCAAACAGATAAAATCAAGCCAACATGTTTTGGCCACATACGGCCTTCATCAGGGCATAGCAATGAAAGCAGTTCACCTCACACACCATATATAACATAGGTTGACATTAGTCTAATGCAGGCGTGCAGCATGCAGCTCACCACTGGCTTCGACTTGTATCATCCCCATCAAGACCAGTGTCTGAAACTAGAGGTTTCAGACCAGTGTTGACTGTCGTCTACATAAAGCCCACCGTGATTCCCCCCCGTCCTGCCTTTTTGAAATTTGCTCGACTTAACATTTAGGTCCTTGACTAACAAGTCCTTCATGGTTATTAAGCTCATAGAAGACCATAGACTTGGTGCTTTTTTCTTATCTGAAACATGGCTAGACACTAATGGGTCATATGCACTCACTTAACTTAAACAAATGGGTAGCCCCACCACCACCAAAAATGAAAACACGGAACAGAGACGTCTTGGTACAAGGACTAACACTAAAGTTTTGAACTGGATTTACTGCATTTCGTAGCTGTAAAATGGTTGTTGACATTGGCAATGTTTGTAAAGTAAAAGTAAAAACAGACCTATATTCTGTATATAAATGGGTTAAGAAAGTGCTAAAAAGCTAATTTTTCATCTGCAAATCAAACTCTTAAAGTGTCTGAATATATCCAACATTTATATGGTCACAAAATCACAGATGCAGGCTTTAGAAGTAAATAGTTAACATTTTATTACACTACATTTATCTGAATTGAGTTACAAGTTGGTGAGGTGAAGGGGGAGCATGCTGTGAGATCGCGAGACCACGATTGTGAGATTGATTCAACATGGCGGCGCCCTGCTGCTAGATCTGACTTAAAACTTTGCTGCAACTAAGGCCACTTTGGCCTTAGTTACAGATTAAAACATTGTTTAAAAGAAAAAAATGGTTCACTCTATACTCTTCAACCTCCACCAATGACTGAGGATCTCATACACATAGTCAATAAAAAAAAAAACCTTATCTAAAATATACAAACTCTTACAGAAAACAGATAACACGCTTTCCGTACCAACCACAGATTGGGAAAGAGACCTTGCTGACCGATGTCAACCTCTGGAAGCAAATATGCAATAATACTTTTTTTTATGTCCTGTAACCCCAAAATACAACTCATTCAATACAAGATATTGCACAGAGCACATATCACCCAACATAAAGTGCACAAAATGGGATTCTTGGACACTGACACTTGTTCGCAGTGCACACTAGACTACAGATTTTCATGCCACCTGGCTCTGCCCACCCATTCAAACATTCTGGGCAAACATTACACACAAATTATCTTCCATTCTTGGTTTCAGCATTCCAGTCTCCCCATCTGTATGCCTCCTTGGAGATCTCTCCTTGGTTGAACCGCCACCCAAATATCAACAGCACATTCTGATCGCCTTAACAATTGCTAAGAAAACAATATTACTTAACTGGAAGAACAGAAATAACGTCACCATATCTCAATGGACACATCTCTTAACAGAACATATCTCAATGGAAAGATTAATGGCATTATCAAAACACAAAGTTGACTAATTTCATTAAGTCTAGGCTCCATTCATTGAATTCATCCCCTAACCTGCTAGAGAAACACCCTACACTTTTTGCCGATGTGAATTCCCCCTCCCAATTCTCATACTGTATACTGGTAATCCCACCCTAACACTATCTGTACCCCAGCCCCCCACCATGACAGTGGACGCCCTCCTATACCTGTGCTCATAAGATAAATGTCCCTCCCCCTGACTATACCTGTTAGATGGACCCCCTGTACACACAATTATTATTATTTTTTTCTTTTCATTATTTTTATTTTATATTGTTACAAACCTGGCTCAGGACTTGCAACAAATGAGAGAGTCCACACACTAATGAAAGGTGAAAAAGATATTTATTAAACTAAGCGTAACAACTCATAATGAAATATGGGAATGTTAGGCATCAGTGCTGTAAAGTATGTGTGGATGAGTGAAGTGTTGATTGTAGATATAAAGGAAAATAACACCAAAAGCAAACTAATCTAAAGTGTAGGCCATGTGGAGGGCGTCCTGGCTGCTCAGCAACAAGAACCAAACTCCCAGGACAACAACCCTCTTATAGCCTTAGGCCACTCCCTCCTCAGGTGCAGCCGATCAACTGACGGACCTCTTAACAGGAGAGAACTAGAGAAGGTACACTGAACAAAAATATAAACACAACACTTGGTTTTGCTCCCATTTTTCATGAGTTGAAATAAAAGATCTAAAGACTTTTTCTATGCACACAAAAGGCTTATTTCTCTCAAATTTTGTTCACAAATTTGTTTAAATCCGTGTTAGTGAGCACTTCTCCTTTGCCAAGATAATCCATCCACCTGACAGGTGTGGCATATCAAGATGCTGATTAAACAGCATGATTATTGCACAGGTGTGCCTTGGGCTGCTCACAATAAAAGGCCACTCTAAAATGTGCAGTTTTATCTTGAAAAAAGACATTTATTAGGCACTGAACTATGGATCTCACATGACTAGGGCTACAGATATGCATTTTTTGAAAACCAGTCAGTATCTGGTGTGAGCACCATTTGCCTCATGCAGTGCGCAGAGTTGATCAGGTTGTTGATTGTGGCCTGTGGAATGTTGGTCCACTCCTCTTCAATGGCTGTGCGAAGTTGCTGGATATTGGCAGGAATTGGAACATATAGATATCCTTGTTTGGTTTGGCAACTTCCTCCCTTGCAAAACATTTCAGTCTTAAGTCAAGAGGTAGTGTTTAAGATAAAAAAAAAGTGTTCTCAGTCTGTAGAATACAGTCTGTGTAAACTGTTATAGTGAGTTGGAGTTACAAACATGACACGAAAAAAGTCACATAATGCAGTTAAATGGTTACAATCTGGACCTCTGGTTTTAGGATTCTAAAATCTTTTTCTAGATCAGAAGTACAAGAAAACAGTCTGAAATGGCAAACATTTGATTTGACACATATGATTGACTCCAACAAGGTGGTTATAGCTGATGATTTCAACATTCACATTGATAATTCTGCTGCTTCTAACACAACAGCTGAGTTAGAAGCCGTTGGAATTACCTGGATATTTGCATTAATTGCTCCTAAAATGTGGTTTTATCTTCATCTCAATAAAAATAGTGAAAGTAGCCACACACTCGTAGCTCCGATGCAATAATTTATTGAGACATTAACAAAACCGACATTTCAGCAGCTAGGCTGCCTTCATCAGGGTTGATCTACCAGTGTAGTGGATGCACCTTCATCATCATCATCACACATCTGGAAGGGCCTCGCATCCTGTGTGAATCTCTTCCCTGATAACAGATCAGGAAAGTGGTTGGATCATAAAGGAGGTCACTGACCTCTTGGTAAATCACTCCATTTTCACTCTTCATGGATGGTACCAAGAAACAGACTCAGTAAACAACCATAAAACACCAACACACAGCCTGTCTCTGATAAGCCCCTAGGCTCCAGAGAGTCTGTAATGACACCCATTGGAATGTTGCCAAAATAAGAAGAAATCTGTGACACAGACTAATGAAAATTTGGATATCACATTGTGATGGACTTTAATGTATGTCTGTAATTTTGTGTGTAACTGTGATGGTTTATATGATAGTTATTCATGGTATTCGTGTTGTGCATCTTTACATGGGGCTTAGATGGCCATGTTTGATATTAAAATACTCAGTAATGTGTGCTGAATAGAGATGCACCGATCGATCGGCCGGTGACCGGAATCGGCCGGTTTTCAGCTGATCGGCCATGACCGGTGACCGGCCGATCAGTCTCATATATCCGATTCTGTGCCGGTCAAATTTAAGACAACGGTAAAAACTCCGCTGTAATTAAGCAATATTACACGAGAGGGTGTGCGTTACCGTGATGCTTACTGACCGCATCACTGTCGTGCCAATAATGACGGTAACGCACACCCCAGAGTGTAATATTGCGATTATACAACAGTTACCAACAAAATAAAAGATACAAACAAAATGTATTCATATTGTGGGGCAATTCGCTCTCAAAATAAAAAACGTTTTGCTAGTGTTATCTCAGTTTCCCCGGAAATACATGGGGTCTGACTAATAACTGGAAAACAATCAGTCACGTCAGTACTCCTATGTAATGGAACCTAGTTTACTACTCCAGCAAGTAGGCGGAGCCTTAGTAACGACCTAGCAACAGAGACGATTTCTAGTCCCTGTTGAGTCAGCCAGCCAACTTGAGCTAATGCTTTCTAGAGATCGCGGGATTTCCCAAACTGAATAAATACCACACATATAAACACAAAACTGCCTTGCCAGCTCAATCTTGTTGTAACTAAGATATCTGCTGAAAAAAATAATTTTTCCATGGACAGATTTAGCTACTATGTCCACGAACTTCACATGTATTTTTAAGCTAGTAGCGCCGTGTCACCGACTCACCGGCACAGCTGATGGATGGCAGAGCGTCTGGTAACATCAAGGCTGAACACAGTTAGCGTAGCGTTATATTTAAATATATTGTATGATAATATGGCGGAGTAATATTTAGTGATGAGCACGGCTAGGTGTGCTGTCATGCTGATTTGAGCACGTTCTAAATGTCTAGTTGACCAATCAGATCGCTTGGTCGGAACTACCTGTTGTATAATAGTCCATAATAGTAATAGTCCGTGTGTTGTTATATAGATCTGTTGCACCTGTTTTCTTTCGGGAAAGTATTAAGTGGGATATACTGCAATTCATTTTCATTTGGATTTTATTTGTTCAAAAAAGCTCTGTCCAGTAACCTGGAGCACTTTTTTATTTTGAGATTTGTTTGAGTGAGAGTGAGAGAAGGTCCTGTAACCTGGTGCAGTTTTGGAGAAAATGTAAGTTATTAATAGTCAATGTTTTATTATGAACATACAATTGAATTTTAATTTTCCATTAAAGAAAAGTTACAAAAATGTTTGTGTGTGCTGTCAATTATAGTTCTTAGAAAGAAAATCGGAATCGGCCAAAATCGGAATCGGCAGGTCAGACTTTTAAAAAATCGGAAATCGGAATCGGCCAAGAAAATTGCAATCGGTGCATCTCTAGTGCTGAATGCAATCAGGTTAATGTTGTGACGGTAAAGTATATTGCATAGAACTGGGAGACAAAACTTAAGTTTTGTGCATATGAAATTAGATTTTTCCCGCTGTAACACTACACACACTAGCCCACACACACGCCCCCTCACACATCACAACAAAACCACATGCACACATGCCCAACGCGGATTTCACGCCTACGTGGTCATGAACATGTTATAGTGAATCTACACAACTTTGCCTTAAACTTTGTCTCTGAGACTTTGTCTCCGAGATTCGACTCAACATCAGCTCCACGAGCCAAGAAGAAGAACCTGCTTCACCCTCCAACTGGTGAAGTGAGTCTGCCGCATCTGCCTGACAAACACACACACAAACGCCTATTCAGCGTGTGTGTCCTGCGTCTGCTGCGACATCGCTATTCAGCTAAAACACAAATCTGACAATCATCGGATCCGCTGGTCGGCGAGAGCCTTGAGAGACCAGCACGTTATTCATCCAGAACTTGGAGTGGGTCAGCCTTGAGAGACCCACACACCACCAACTCGCCGAGTGTGCAGCCTGCTCTGCTCCGCTGTGACCCTGCCGAGTTCAACTCAGAATCATCGTTGGATCTTCATCACCTCCCAGGCCCGTTGAGCTGAGATTCCTCACAGCCTCCCAGACTCTGCGTGCCTCCTCCTCCTCCAGTCCCCGGTTGTGGCGTATGTATGATCATTGTCCGCTGGGCATCACGCATGCACTACACATAGTTATTCCATTACATGACACTCCACTTCATCCACTTAGTGTCTCCCTATGATTCGTAACTCAGCGCTCTGCAAGTCTGTGCATAATCAGATATACCTCCGTTATTGATTATTCAGCTTGTTCAGTGTTCAGGTATTATTGCCTTTGGTCCCACTTCGTAGCTGGGTCATATCCTCCAGCGTTCAATTTATACCATTGTGTGTTGATTACCTCATTACTATTATAAACACATTTATTCATGTTACTCATTCACCACATTTCACTTGTATCTACCTCATATGCCTTTATTGATTTCACTGATTATTGAGTGTGCTTTGATAGAAATAAATGTATTCTTTCACATAAAGTCCTCTCTTGTGTTCATTGTCTGGGTTTAAATTCAAGCAAGCTCGGAATTCATTCCTTCAAATGAGACTAATTGATTTGTCTGTTATCTGGTGCCCCATTCTTTAAATTCTATTGAACTAATTCTAAATTGTTTGATATCAGACACCATCAATACGTAACACCCACTACACCAGGACACAAGTTTAACTGAAGTTAAAAGCACTGGTACACAGATGCAGACAATCAGTGTAACATCAATCAGCTTCTACTTATCTTCATCTCAGCCATAACAATATGAATAAACAGAGCACACAAACAATTTTACTATGTTTTTATTAAAGAGATTGTTTAAATATTCACAGTCTAGGCTGGAAAACGTCTGTTCACCTCTAGGATAACGACTTCAGTAATCCAATCAATGTGATGACATTCAGATATGGGTTACAGGTGCCTTGCCCTATCAAAAAATCCACAAAGTTTGGTTACCAACAGGATTGCTTTGCTTCCTCAAGGTCTGGACAGCTTGTAACCATTGAGCAATCAATGAATTCCAAACTGTATCAGTAACTTCTATTGGAGACAGACCTCTGCCATGTCTGACAACACCCTGCAAGGAAGTTATGCACCTTTTGGTGATATGCCATGCCCACCACCACCCCCCTTTTGGCCAATCGACATGAAAAGTTAATCAGTTCTTCCTTGGCCCATAACCAACATTCATACCAAGTTTTGTGCAAATCAGTGCCAAACTTTTTGAGATATCCTGCTAACAGACGGATGGACGGGCAGACACACAGATGCTGGTGAAAACATTACCTCCTTGGCAGAGGTAAATACCAAGGAAACCTAACAGAGGTTGGGTCACACAGCACAGAATTCATGATGTAAGATACCCCGAAATTATCAATGAACTGAAACTGTTCTGTAAAGAGGAAAGGTCCAAAATACCTCTTAATACCTCTTAACCATTGTGCAGGTCTGGTCAGTAGCTACAGGAAACATTTGGTTGAGGTCATTGCTGTTAATGAGTTTCTAGCAGTTCCTAAATCTAAAAGTTCACATACTTTTCCACCCAAGGCTGTCAATGCTTAAACAATGTCTTCAATACATGTAAAAAGTACAGTTGTTTTTGTGTGATTTGTGTAATCAGTTTGTGTTAATCTGTTATTGACTAAGACCACAATTTGGGAGCAGTTACGACAGGAATCCAGGTAATACCCTAGGACAAACCTTTTCTCATAACAAGTGACAGTGCAACAACAAAGATGAAAATAATGCAGTAGCAAATCTTTTTACAGTTGACCACCAAATCCTGCACTTCTTTTACAAGTCTGCTGTTGTGTTAATACCCTTGACCTTGATTTTCCAGAAGCTTGCAAATACAAATTAATATACACACAAAAGTAATCAGACCATTTTGAAATGTATTCTTTATTATTCTGCACTCTACTCCAGCTTACTTTGCTATTAGATATCTATTTTAATGCCTCTTGACATGACTGCTTTGTGTAATTAAATGAGTCAGATGTTTTTATTGTATTTCCTTTCTCTTTAGGATCATACCATCCAATTTGGACACTGGACAAAAAACTTCAATGGCACCAACTCTTGGCATGGAGGTGTTGCCACGATTGAGAAGAGTGAAGGAGAATACGTTTGGGGGGTCATCTGGAGGCTTGCCATGGAGGATCTCATTTCTTTGGACAAGTATGTCTTTCTACAAACCGTTTACACTGCTTCACCCTATTGCCTTAAAAGTAATACACAAAAGTTTTCGGGGCTGTTGGTCAACTTATCCATTAAGTGATGAGAACAGCGATGTCAAAATCATTCACGTGTGCCCAGTAGATCATTGGCTCTGGTGTTCCATACTAACACTTTAGCACACATGTTGACTGGTAGTAGGCTCCATGCTAACACTGTAACATACACATTGGGTGATAGTAGGCCATTAGCATTGCCCAAAGTAAGAAGACTGAGTATCACTAGGCCACTATAATGTATGCTAAAGTGTTAGCGTGGAGCCTACTATCACTTAACATAGTGTATGCTAAAGTGTTAGCGTGGAGCCTACTATCACTTAACATAGTGTATGCTAAAGTGTTAGCGTGGAGCCTACTATCACTCAACATAGTGTATGCTAAAGTGTTAGCGTGGAACTACTATCACTCAACATAGTGTATGCTAAAGTGTTAGCGTGGAACTACTATCACTCAACATAGTGTATGCTAAAGTGTTAGCGTGGAGCCTACTATCACTTAACATAGTGTATGCTAAAGTGTTAGCGTGGAGCTAATGTCACTCAACATAGTGCATTAGCATGGAACACCAGAGCCAACGATCTACGGGGGATACATGGATGTCTATGTTCTCATCACTTCATGGATAAGCTGACCAATGAGACAGTCTACCAAAAACTCACTGTATTCCTTTTAAAGATCTGTGTAACAGTCAGCACCACAATACACTTAGAGGTTTTAACCAAGACTCTGGTCTGATTTAAGAAAACAAAACGTTGAGTAATATGAGTGATTATTACTTTACTGTGTCTCCTAAATCTTACCAAGGCAGGAAGGAGTGAGCAAAGGCATATACCGCCCTCTAGAGGTGATGGTGGATACGGACGAGGGAGAAGTCCTCTGTCGAACCTACAAGATGAACAGCTTCACACCTTACCTCACATCGGATCCTTACAAACTGGTAACACTCATATCCTACACTCATATCATAGCCATATCTCCCTGACAATAGATGTAAAAAATATTCTTGGGATCCCAGAATGATCATGTAGGATAGAGAAGTGCTAGGGTGGATAGATAGACAGAAATACAGACAGATAGGTACTTTATTTATTCCTGGGAGAAATTCAATTTTCATAGAAGCAACACATTTTTAACACAAAAACATAACAAAACACTATAATAAGGATAATAAAAAAGCACAAAAATATATCTATATATTAACATATAACACAGTAACCCCTCCACCCATGTAAAAACATTTGGCACAGTAAGCACTAAAAAATAGAAATTCTGTGTACTCCTGCATATAGAAAGATGTTACACATATCCATATACATACTTAGACATTATTTGCGTGTAGCCAATTCTCCAATGGACCTCCATGATGGAGCCAGACCTGGCTGCAGATTTGTGATGTATTCTCTAAACTTCTAAATCTTTAACCTCTACATTTTGTATTCCAGGTTGTGTGTCTTGGTGCAAAACAGCATAATCTCCCCCTGGATTACATTGAAAAACTGGAGGCGGTGGAGACCAATGGATACAGTGGTCCGTCTATTTTGGATGACATCAAGGTTGTAAATCCTCCTGAAAAAAACACCTAAATGGGAGGAAATAAAAAGGATAGTTGATAGGAAAGTTGTTTTGATTTTTAGTGGTAGGAAATAAGAAATATGATCTTCTCAGTCTTTGCCTCAGGCTGGTTATTTTGTAGATTTGTTCATATTATGGGAAGGCAGTGAAATTCTATACAACCCCTTTGTAGAGATTGACTGAATAAATGATGGAATCGCAAAATCTGTCTCTGTCATTTGTCCATAAAAAAACAAGATGTGTACTTTTTAGTTTTGAAATTACAAAGCAGCAATACATTATTACATTTGGTGTCACATTTACTAAATAATTATCAGTTTAACCCCAATAACTTCACTGTTCCATATCACTTTTAGCAATGTTGATTAGTGTTGTTTCTTTTGTTCCATTTTTAATGATGTCTGTTTTGCTGGTGGAGAAGAAGGGTAGGAGTCCTGCTGCCTTCATTGTCTCCTCGTAAGCTCCTTTTTCCTTGTTTTTAAGCCACACTTAAGACTTGTCAAACAAAACAAAATGGGCCCTGTAACAAAATGAAATTTTAGTGGCTGTTTTATTTTAGAAATCAAGTGTCACATCTACTATGCTACAGTGGCAGAGTAAAGAGGATAAAATGTCAAGCATGGTTTAATGGTTTAATTAGCAGCCAAAAGATGTATAGTCCTATTAAACGTTTTTGGTAGCAGTATAATTGTATAATTTAACTCACACAGTGCAAGTTATCGCTTCAACACCAAGAGGACAACATATAAGCATGCAAAAAAATGTGTGACAACTAAAAGTGAAATAGAAACACAATACAAATAATTGCATAGAATGCCAAATGGTAACATATGGAAGTAATCACTTCTGCTATCAGTTGTTGACACGATTTCCATTCTCACCACTATTTTTCTCTAATGACTCAATGTCACAATGTGGCAACTTGAACAGCGGATTGTTCATGGACCGACATTTGATAAGATTTTGTTAAAGTGATCCATATGGGAAGATTTTAGTTGTTGATTTAGTATTGAATTGTAGAACTGTCTGCTCTGTATGAGGTAAGATATAGTCAAGAAGGTGAATACATTGTATAGTGACTGCTACAGCAAATTCTGACATTACTTGAACACTTTGTTGGATCGTTCATGTGTGTTAAAGTCTTATTTCCGACAGTACGTGAAGGCAGCATAAGAATTGCGAGAGAGAAGAGAAGTAACGCCCATCCACGTCTACTCAAGCTTTCACTTCCCATAACAGGCAGGTTAGATCGACGTATATTTGAATCGGAAAATTTGTAAAATGTACAGAAAGTAGTAGGCTATAGATTTGAATAGAGAGTCGTTGTTTCATCGTGTTTTCTTCCAGTGGTGATATTTGAAGAGCTTGGGTGTGGATACTACACTATGGTAGGGTTAAAATTGTGCCGTTATAGTGTTTATAGCAAGAATGTTTTTGTTTTACAGTTGGCTTACAACATGTAGCCCGTACGTGCCGTTCTCTCGAATGGAGAGAACGGTATACCAAACTCCATGAAAACTGCGTCACTTTAAGGTTGTCTCGGTTTTCGGGAAACTTGCATATCTGGCATAACAAGACTTAAAAATCAGTACGATCTACTCTTTAGTTCGGCATACAAGCGACCCACCAATCTGCACTGCAAAATTTCAACTTTCTGAATGAGTTCACCTGCTAGTCCCACAATCTTCTCCCACCAAAATGCACTGTGGGGGGCGGTGGCGATAAGTGTGAATCAATTCCAAAAGTTGATATTTTATTGAAATTAAGTGGCACTTGGATCACTGGTATGCCGAATTTACCAGAACATCGTATTGATTCTCAATTCGTCTAAAGTCAAGTTCTTCGAGGTGCATACCTTTGTTCATAAGCAAGGCGCAATAAATTGACAGATTTTCTAATGGAGTTTGGCGAGAGGATGTCCCCATACGAGCGAAAGAGAAAATGATGTATCCGTCATGTTATGTTGCTGTCAAACAGGTTTAGGCTACATAGTGTGTCATTTGTTATCCCACTATAAAGGTGACTGACCTGCCATAAATATGGGTCAGAGAGAGGAAGGCAACGTGTCCAGCCGCCTCATCCTCACATACCACCGAGAGCTGCTGGTCTCTCGGGTGAAGAGCATTCAGTGCATCCTGGACAACCTGTCGGCCAGTGACTTCTTCTGTGAAGAAGATGTGGAGATTGTAGAGCGCACCATCACCAAGACAGATCAGGTAGTAAAATGAAAAGAGGATCTGGCCATTGCCAACTGCCGCATTTCATGTCCTTGTTTTTTTTTTTTGTAAATTGTGTATCCTGCTGTGAAATGTTTTCTGATTAAAAATCCCAAATAACAGTAAAGTAACAATTATTGTTTGTGAAATTATAACAGAAACACTCATTTTATTTTCATGATGATTATTTTGTAGGTACGCAAAATCTTGGAGCTGGTCCAATGTAAAGGGGAGGAGGCCTGTGAATACTTTATTTACATCCTATATAAAGTATACGATGCATATATAGATCTCCAGCCATGGCTGAAAGAGATCAACTACCACCCAAGAGATTTCGTACAGGCGCTAACAGTGGTTAACACGGATCCCAGTAAGTATCTCAGCCTGATACAATTATAATCTGAGAATAGATTTTTTTCATTGATTCTCAGATTTAGTTATAGACAATAGACTCTCCTGATGGCATTAGTACTACTAGGTGAGGTCGGTATTATTTTGCTCAAAATAATTTTCTGGGGAATCGTGGTAATCCAGGACCATATGGCACAACATCACCCACAGTAGAGAAAAACTGGTTCAACTCTCTTGAAATGGCTCCATGTAACGCCAGACACAGCAGCTCCTGAACTCTGATACACTATTCTTGCCACCAAACTGTGTTTAATCTCTTCCTATTATTTCATATTTCTATTTCTGCGCTTATAATCTATTTGCCTTGCTGAAGCCTATTACTTTTCCTGCTGCAATGACCATGGGCATCGTTAAAGTTGCTAATCTATAAAGTGATGCTGCTCTACCCTGCAACTCTGCAACAAAGTCTTATAAACCAGATGCATGTGCGCAAGTTTGATATTGCATTAAACACCAGCTGTTGATCCAGATGGGATTAAAATTACCCTAGGACGTCACAAGTTAACACAAAATACAGTAGGTAATTTCAGCTAGAAGTTTTAGCCGGTAGCCGGAGGAAATCGCTGACATGTTTGTTCTGTATGGGCTAAAATTCCTGTGGTCCTGAAGTAAAAATGACCAAAAATGAAGACCTCCCCTGGTAATACTAATGCTGTCAGGAAAGGGTTTATGTATTGTACTAACTTGCTGGTTTGCTTCCCTTTCAGTCAGCAAGTACTGTGAGAAACTGAGGCATGAAATGGGCCGGGACACCCGCTTCATCATGTCGTATGGTCAGCGCGAGGAGACCCTGCTGGAGGACCTCTACACTGACACACTGATGGAGCTGCTCAATGACTGCAATGAGAGCCTTGGCTTCCTGGAGAGTCTGGACCAGCTGCTAGGGGAACAGGGGGTCTTCAATCCCGAAGCTGAGACAATATATGTGATGGGGGACGCCGGCGTGGGCAAGTCCATCCTCCTGCAGAAGCTCCAGAACCTTTGGTCCAAGAGGGAGCTTCAGACAGATGCCATGTTCTTCTTCAAGTTCCGCTGCAGGATGTTCAGCACCTTCAAAGAGACAGACGAGATCTCCCTCAGAGACCTGCTCTTCAAGCACAACTGCTACCCAGACCAAGATCCGGACGGTGAGGTGTTTAATTACATCGTACGCTTCCCAGAGAAGGCTCTTTTTACATTTGATGGCTATGATGAAATCCAGGGGGATCTATGCCTGTTGAATGTACCTGAGGTAGTCTCACCAGAGGAGAGGGCACATCCCCTCCTGCTGCTCATCAACCTGCTCTGTGGGAAACTTCTCAAGGGTTCCCAGAAGGTGCTGACAGCCCGGGCAGGGACCGAGGTCCAGAGCAGGGTGCTCAGAAAGAAGGTGGCTCTCCGAGGGTTCTCCCCAGTTCACCTGAAGACCTACACCGGTCTGCACTTCAAGGAGCAGGAGCACCGAGACCTGGTGTCAGTTCAGCTGGATGCTAGCCCCCACCTCTGTGGCCTCTGCTCCACCCCACTCTTCTGCTGGATCGTATTCAAGAGCTTCAGGCACCTGCACACCATGCACGATAGTTTCGAGCTGCCTGAAACCTGTGTCACACTCACAGACATTTTCTTCCTGTTGTCCGAGGTTTGCCTCAGCCGTGCGGCCTTGCCTCCACCAGGTTTGCTGAAGAGAAGCACTAGGTGCACCTCAGAGACATTCAAAGCAGGGCTGAGACCCCTGGCAGCCTTTGCCAAGCTGGCCCTCCAGGGTATGGAGAGAGGCAGCTTTATTTTCAACCAAGAGGAGATTACTACTTGCGGCCTGACAGAGGAGGACCTGCTTGTGGGCTTTCTCCGACCTGTTAGCCACTATGATGCCTGTGGAAGTCCTGCCACCTTTGAGTTCCTCCACGTCACCCTGCAGTCTTTCTTGGCTGCATTTTCTCTAGTGTTGGATGACCAGGCTGCTGTGAGCTCCGTCCTCAAGTTCTTCACGGAATGCAGTAGGAGAAGAGAGAAATTTTGTCTGCCTTGTGTCTCCTGCATTAGTGGGTCTTCAAAGCCCACAGGAAAGGACCCATTCAAAACTAACGAGCACCTTCAGTTTGCTAATCTTTTCTTGTGTGGACTGCTTTCCAAGGCCCACACTGGCTTGATGGAGCATATGGTATCTCCATTGCTGTTAAAGAACAAACGGGCTGTCCTAAAATCCTACCTTTCCACCAGTGTGAAGTCCCACCTCCATGGCCTTCCCCCTTACAAGAGCGATGGCGGCATGAAGGTTCATGTTTTGCCCAATTTCCTGTGGATGCTGAGATGCATCTTTGAGATGGGAAGCAAAGACGTGGCCCAGTTGACAGCGAAGGGCATCACAGCCAACTTCATTAAGCTGGGCTATTGTAATGTGTACTCAGGCGACTGCACTGCCCTGAACTTTGTACTGCAGCACCGTCAGAAACTGCTGGGGGTTGACATGGATAACAACAACATCGGTGACTATGGGGTCAAGCAGCTGAAGCCGTCCTTCTGTAAGATGACAGTGGTCAGGTACAGACATGGCCTAATCTAAACGTTTTGTTTTTCACTGATGAAGGATATTAACTGATACAACACCAGACTCACTGTGTATATTATTTTTAACACTAATCGAAACTATTTCTTCCAGGTTGTGTGTTAATCAGCTCTCTGACAGCAGCATTGAGGTGCTGGCAGAGGAGCTGTGTAAGTACAAAGTGGTGGAGGTCCTGGGGTGAGTAAACATGTCAATTGTTCCAGCGTACTTAAAGCTGAATAAGCTGCAGTATTCAGTATTATCAGTATTCAGTATTATGTTAACCTGTATGAAATAAGTTTGTTTTTGAAATGCGATTATCTCGGTATTGCATTTTTTCATTGAAAACTTTCAGTGATGTTTTTAGAGCTGCAACGATTAATCGATTAATTGATTAGTTGTCAACTATTAAATTAATCGCCATCTATTTTGATAATCGATTAATCGGTTTGAGTAATTTTTTAAGAAAAATAAGTCAAAATTCTCTGATTTCAGCTTCTTAAATGTGAATATTTTCTGGTTTCTTTACTCCTCTATGACAGTAAACTGAATATCTTTGGGTTGTGGACAAAACAGGACATTTGAGGACATCATCTTGGGCTTTGGGAAACACTGATCGACATTTTTCATTTTCGATTTTCTGACATTTTATAGAACAAACAACTAATCGATTAATCGAGAAAATAATCGACAGATTAATCGACAATGAAAATAATCGTTAGTCGCAGCCCTAGATGTTTTTTCATGCTATCAAAAAGCCTGGATCTGCATGTAAAATTGGTAATCAGAAGTTTTGCTGTGGGGAGTGATAGTGTTGTTGATCAATACCAATGATTCATGATACTTTCCAGGCCATATTCTGTTTTGGAACAAAAACTCTTCTACTGCTCAATGGTGCTACGAGTGAGCGACCAGTGTCTCAACACATTTCAGCTACAAAAGCTAAAAAACCTTGTTCCCAAGCCAAAAAACCAAATGACAAAGCAGTAGTATTATTATTCCAGTATTTAACAAGGCAATATATTACCTCTTCACTAGATGTTTCTGTGCCAGAAACTTGTGTAGGAGGGGAAAAGGTCTATTGATGTTGTTTCAGTTCTTACTGGTCACCAATAGAGGTCGATAAAGTTCATAGATTAATGTGCCTTTAACTGTTTCTCTCCTCAGGCTTTATAAAAATAACATCACAGATGTTGGAGCCAAACTAGTTGCTCAGATAATTGAGGAATGCCCAAAGTTGCGAGTCGTGAAGTATGCTACCAATTCTAACTTGCACACAGTTGTTTTAAAAAATAATTTATTTTGTTTCATCCATCTTGAATTAATATTGCTGCTACTCCTTTGTCCTCAGGATTGGCAACAACAAGATCACGACTCTTGGTGGGAAGTATTTGGCCAGCGCCATTCAGAAGAGCAAATCTATATTTGATGTAGGGTAAGAGTTTACCCTGAGTGCCGTTTCACATCAGGAGTTGTATGCCTATTTTCGGATGCACCTCAGATTGAGGTTAAGGTTAAATGTTCTTGTTTCCAGAATGTGGGGGAACACCATTGGTGATGAGGGAGCAAAAGCATTCGCAGAAGCTTTGAGGAACCACCCAAGACTTACCAACCTCAGGTGAGAAGGCAACTGGTCACCGAGCCAATAAAACTCATCGACCAAAGTTACTCATTTGATTGCTTTGTTATAGTCTCTCGGCCAATGGCATCACGTCAGAAGGTGGGAAGAGCTTGGCTGAAGCACTGAAGGAGAATAGCTGCCTCAGGATCTTCTGGTAGGCCTCTGACACATAGTGGACCATCACTCATTCATCTCCGCTAAGTGATTTTGTTCAAATAGAACTACTGTATGTAGAGCAGTGCAGCAACTATTTGCCGTTACAGGTTGGTGCAGAATGAGTTGTCCGATGATGTGGCTCCACACTTGGCTGAATTGATCAGAGCGAACACGGGACTATCCCACCTGTGGTAAGGCAACCATGCATGCATATACACATACTGTATTGTATGCGTACACTGCCCGCCCCACCAGTCTCTTCAGATGATTCAACTATAGATCAGACCTGCCATGCTGTTGAATACCCTGGTCTGACATGTACTGTCAGCATCTGCCTTACTTCATATGTTTGTCTGCAGGTTAATCAGTAACCAGTTCACTGTGGATGGGATGAAACACCTGTCTGAGGCCCTTTCTCACAATACAGCACTCAAAGAGATCTGGTGAGAGACCATTATATCCTCTCTAACTAGCCCTGGTTGAGGTAAACATGTTGAGGTAAACATTTTGTTGAGGTAAACATATTGGTAAACGTTTTGTTGAGGTAGACATATTGAGGTAGACGTTTTGTTGAGGTAAACATATTGAGGTAGACATTTTGTTGAGCTTAACATATTGAGGTAAACGTTTTGTTGAGGTAAACATTGGTAAATGTTTTGTTGAGGTAAACATATTGAGGTAAACATTTTCTTGAGCTAAACATATTGAGGTAAACATTTTCTTGAGGGAAACATATTGAGGTAGACATTTTGTTGAGGTAAACATATTGAGGTAAATGTTTTGTTGAGATAAACATTGAGGTAGACATTTTGTTGAGCTAAACATATTGAGGTAAACATTTTGTTGAGGTAGACATTTTGTTGAGGTAAACATATTGAGGTAAACATTTTGTTGAGGTAGACATTTTGTTGAGGTAAACATATTGAGGTAAACGTTTTGTTGAGGTAAACATTGAGGTAAACATTTTCTTGAGCTAAACATGTTGAGGTAAACGTATTGTTCTGGTTCCAATCTCTAACCGCGACGAGCCTTTACGGAGGTGCACATTCACGCACAACACAAACCTCAGGAATATAGATGCATGTGTTATACCAGCCTATCCTCATCTTTTGCTGTTTTATGTGCTTTTGTTTATTTGCGCTTATTCAGCTAGAATAAATGTTTGCCTTTTGCACGTAAAACAAGAAGAGAAATATTTGCTAATTTATGCATTAATTAGCTTAATTAATGACTTCAACTGGTCATGGTGACTATGGCAGCTCAAGTGCCTTTTGTTAATTAATTATAATTAACGATAATTATTCGCTGAACTAGTCTGTAATTGTTAGGGTAGTAGCCAAACCCTCCATGCCATCACAGCCACTTTCAAATGTATTTACAGTGCGTGTGTGAATGCATTTCCTGATTGTCATGTGGTGTCTGATCATGCTCCCACAGTGTGAAAGGAAACCGACTCTCTGAAGAGGAAGAGAAACTGTTCTTGGCAGAGAAAAGGCTGCGGTTTCACTGAGTAGGCACTGGGTGAGAGGGAGGCATGTGTGTAATATGTGTATAAGAGCAAAGACCTGTATGGGAGGATTGCTGTAGTATGTGTATATGTGTGCGCTGTTTTGGCATTAGCATATTTGTAAGGTATTATATGCTTTATTCTGGCTGCAACTGTTTGGCCAGTTTGACTGCAGAGGACACTGTTACATGTCAGGCATCTTGCACAACCATGAAGTGAATGCACCCACATCAGCATTGTTACACTGCTCTCCAAAGTCAGAGCAAGAATTGGTTCATTTATAAAACGATCACTGGCAAACCCCCCCCATACCTCCGCTCACTACTCAATATCTTCATCAGTAACCGCAATTTATGTTCTGGCAAATTCATTATTATGGTCATTCCTTAAGTCTTCACCTCCTTTGGCCTCATTCCACTCATTCCAGTTTGCCGCTGCTAGTGACTGGAATGAGTTGCAAAAGATGCTAAAACTCCACACCTTCATTCCGTTCCCCTCCTTTAATAACTCATTACAAGCGATAGTTTCTGATCACTGCACCTGCTTTTGAATTTGCTTCTTCTGGTCCATAGTACACATATTTTTGTTGTTGTATATACTGTATATATTGTGATGTCTTAAATTTGACTAATGTTATGTACTTGCTGTATTTATGTGTTAATGTCTTGCACCGACTTGCCTTCTGTTTCTGCCTCTTGGCCAGGTCGTCATTGTAAATAAGAATTGGTTCTCAATTGACTTATCTGGTAAAAAAAAAGTCATCTCACATCTGGAAAGGCCCTTGTATCCTGTGTGAGCCTCTTCCTTGATAACAGATCAGTATTGTGGGGGAAGACTGTGAGATCGTGAGGAAAGGGCACTGACCTCAACGTAAATGATCTGATTTCCACCCCTAGAAGATGGTATCAAGGAACAGACCTGGTAAATAACCATAAAACTCTTAACACTTATCCCTGTCTTTGTTAATCCCCAAAGAGTCTGAGATGAGACACATTGGAGTGTATCCAAAATCAGGAGAAATCTTTGATACAGCCTAGTGAAACCTTGGTTATCACATTGTGGTGGACTCTAATGTATATGTCTATTTTTATGTGTAACTGTGATGTTTTATATAATAGTTATTTGCATTATTCTATTTATCTTTACATGGGGCTTAGATAGCCATGTTTGATATCGAAGTGTTCAGGAATTTGCGCTGAGTTTAATAATGTCAATGTTACGACGGTCAATCATATTGGATGGATCTGGAGCCAAAATCAATGTTTTATGCATATGTAATGAGCTCAATACACTAGCCCACACACACACACACCCCTTACCCATCACAACAAAAGGTTCACACATCACACACTTTATTACGGCTCCCTGTAGTTATATAGTAACTATTCAGTTATTCAAAAATTAATCTAAGTCAGTTTTCCACATAGTTATATTGTTGCCCCTTTATTACTATCGTTGCTGACTCATGTCTTCCACTGCTCAACTTCCATGACTGCTGTTTAATTGTCAGTATTGTATGTGTTCACGTGATCATCTATTCCTATTGCCATTTATTCATCACAATTAATAGGTATACCTCTTGTATATACTGTACCATATTCACTTATATGTACCTGATTATTGAGTGTGCTTTAGTAATAAATATATTGTTTTGCATAAAGTCACCTCCTGTGCTCATTGTGTGGGTTTAAATTCAAACATGCCAAGAACTCACTCCTTCAGATGAGACCTGTTGATGCTGTCTGTTGTCTGGTGCCCCGTTCTTAATTCTCATTGAAGCTAACTCTAAATTATATTGATATCAGACACCATCAATACCTATCACCACTACAGCCATATTCCAGCTCTGTAAAACTGTACTAAGGGATATGAAACTTAAAGTGGAAGCTCTTTTATTCTAGATGGTCATTTTTTTTTTTTTATCTTACTTTGAGGTAACTTGATACCTTGACACCAGAATTTCATTTGGGCAAACAGGGAGAATCTATGGCATCTCAATTAGTGGGGATGGGACGCTCTTCTTTGTTGCAGCCTTGCTTTGTGCTTTAGACTGATAAGTACATTAACATTTTCACTAGTGCAGCTTTAAACATAAAATAACATGATAGGTGGCACAAAAATGCAATAAGTAAAATGTAAAGTGTTATTCAAAAGATTCACTCTTTTAATTTGCTTTCTGTACATATTTTTACATGAATGGAATGTTATAACATTTACAGTATAACTAAAAATTTCCAGAAAAAAAAAAAGAGATAAACAATACATCTAAGCATGTATTTTTTCAGCCTGTTACAGAATTACCCTGGGATGGATTACCAAAATTAAGGTATTTTTCTTTGTATTATCAGTTACTAATTGGACTTCACACAAGCAAAACATTCTCTGTTACATTTCATAAGTTATGCTTATTGTCAGCGTCTTGCAAGACAGCCCACTTTATGATTTCTGACAGCAAAAAAAAAAAAAAAAAAAAAAGAAAGATTGAACTATTTTTTTTATGATGGTAGATTTGGATCCAATGGGATCGCTTCGGGCTCAGAACTGGCAATTGAAACACGAGCAGCAAAACATACACTCACATACAATGACCCCCCCCCCCCCCAAACACACACGCACACTTAACCAAACGAGAAATAAATTATAAAAAATATAAAAGACAAAAGTTGAAATGGGCTAAAAGGTGCTTGACTGATTATAGAGTAGCTCATGTAAGGCTGTCCTGGTATTGTATGCTCAGTGCCCCACACACTCCAGTGCAACACAGAGACCGGACATACAAAGATGCTTCCCAACCTTGAGCCGATACACCGCTGTGTCTTCTAGTCCAATCACATAGCTGTGGGTCCAAACAGTAACAATACTGTGTACAGGGGATTTCCATGTGCAAATAGGGGAACTCCTGCCAGGATGTGAATAGGTCCTTTTCACAAACATGGCACCTGTACTTACGCGGGGCATAGAACGGTGATTTGATCGAGGGTCACAAAATGCTAACCGTCTACTGAAAATAAAAATAGTGAATACATCCGGATGGTATGAAGTTCTGTCAATGCGTGTCTATGGCAAGACTATTTTTTCTAGTTTTCGGTCATAATTTTTTACAGTACAGAAATTACCGTTAGCCAGTTAGCAGTTTGTGACCCTCGATCACGGTTACTTGCGCAGTCGTCTGACAACAGAAACAGACAGATATGTCAATGACAACACCTGTACTGTGTTATACACCAGTGGTTCTCAACGGGGGGTCCAGGGGACCACCAGGGGTCCTTCAGGAGGTTCCAGGGGGTCCCCAGCAAATTGATGAATTATTAAACTTTGCCGTTATTTCAGTTACAAGAAGTTAGCACAATTAGAGAATGATCAAAGTTTCTCTGTTATCTCTCTACCTACAATACAGATAGTCATGGGATTCTGGACAAAATCATATCTAACAATATAAAAATATTCTCAGATTTGGGTCAGAGAGACAAAATCTCATCAAAATGGGGGTCCATGGCCCTAATGTGGACTAAATCAGGGGTCCTTGATATGAAAAAGGTTGAGAGTCACTGTTATACACTATGTTGAAAGTGACCACAGACAGAGTTGCGGACAACAAAAAGTTGGCTTTTTAACATTGCTGGCAATAGTGAGAACCGAGCTATACCCTGCAGAAGCACGGCAGCCATGTTTGTTAAAAGGGCCTATATAGTTGGTTGCATGATAAAACATGCCGCATAGGAATTCATCATTTTTTGAGCAGGGTAGCGCGTTTGTTTTATGTCTAACACATTTGAGAACACAGGAGGATCTGACCCAACCTGGAGAGTCAAATCCATTTCTCAGATACTCCAAACTGGTCAATAATGATTTACAGTGGAGCTAAGAGATGAAATCTGTGGGTTTTCATAGGATATTCAGCATTATTCATCATGACACAAGGCTTGTCCTCTTAACAGTATATTCTACATTCTCTCCATTATTGAGATCGAGCACAACACATGAACTGATTGTAAAAGCAATGAATCTAAATCGTCTCTGCCTCATTCAGTTCAAATCCGTTTTTCTTTCTGTTCCCCACAAGCTGATGTGAAAGAGGTTCCTTGTAGATCTTAGCAGCCAGCAGCATGCCCTTAAAAAGCTCTTAAACCCTTAAAGAGATTTCAAGGCCTTTTTAAATATGAGAACACATGATGGTGGAGGTGGAAACGGGTCACAAAACCGTTCATGGGAACTCCAGCCGACGCAAGCCTCGGCCATCGCTGAGGATCTGTTCTTATCATAAAACATGAGCATCGAGTTCCACCGTTCCCTCTCTGGTTTGACAGGTTTTGGCATAATTTGACACCAGCCATTCCTCCTCTGCATCCCTTCACCTCCATTACCATAAGCCAGAGGGTTACGTGGTTTATTCCAATAGATGGTTAAGTCGCTGTGCTAAATGAGGCAGCTGTTAGAGACAAACAACACAAGACCAAAGTGCCATTCTCGTTTCTGTTAAGGCCAGATTTGTTGTACTTTCCCTCTAAACTACGTCATTACTCATCGTCAAATCTGCTCGCGCGTAAATCACTTGTGTAATTAACGAAAAATCATGATAAATAAATGATTGAAACAGTCAGATTGAGCGAAGGATGAAGGAAGGTGTGACCCCTGTAAAAAGCTAAAGAGTATGTACACAGACTTGCCAGACATTCACACTATTTGCTACAAACTATGAAAGCAACATTCTCCCTGTCCGGAGGAGCGTGGAGCCGTCCACACTGCTCCCGCCTCGTCGGATCACAGAGAGGGACTAGAAAGCTCTGTAGCGCCACCACGTGGTGGGACAGTGTATCACAGGGCACAGCTAATCTCTGTGTGGCTGCCAGGGTGAGATATATATATCGTACACCAGCGGTCTCTGTCCGTGTGCCATTTAGAGTCACGAGTCTGCAGGTTTGCATTCCAGCCAAATCACTACAGCAGCTGATTTCACTGATTATGGCACATGGGTGGAGACCGCTGATATAAACTGTATAGTCCAGGTCAAATGTACACAAATCCTTCAAATTTGTGTAAAAGCACAAAAAATCGGTGTACAGTTCAACGCCCTGAACATTTTCAGAATCGGAGCCATCGTAAAACCAGCTATTTTTTTTCCCCTCATTACCAGCAAATGGGTTTTCCTCCATATCTGCCCAACTGACCATGATGGGATTCGGAAAATTATGTCTACAGCTATGTTTAGATGGCCAATGAATACAATAGTGCTGTGGAAAAAAATCATAAACTATTCAGATCGTGATGTATTTAAATAAATAATGGGTAAATAAATACAATGAAATTGTAATTTTAAGAAAACCGACAGCATTACCATTGCACTATCTATGACAGTGGTACTCAACCATGGTCCATTGACGTCCAAGAGTCTGCAGGTTTTCATTGCAACCAAATGCAGCAGCTGATCTCACTGATTGACACACCTTCAACCAGAGAAGAGGAACTAATCAGTGAAACCAGAACCAGATTGTTGGCCCTCCATGGCACATGGTTAAGAACCACTGATCTATGACAATCAGCAGAGTTCCTACGCAGGTCTGGAAAGTCTGGAAAAGTATTAAAAATGAATTTGATCATTTCCAGGTCTTGAATAGTTTGGGAAATTGAAAAAATGTCTGGAAAAGTATGGAAAATGTTGCGGTTCAGGTCCGATACACACATAATTCTAGCTTTTATGTTGTTGTAGACCCACTTTGTGAAGAATAATGTTCAGATAGAGGGACGCTCTTATTACCCAGCCGCTGTCAGCATGCATTATATCAAATACCCACCAAAATCAAATCCAGTCAAGAACATAGGGTCTGGGAAAAATCTGGAATTTTAAAATGGAAACCGTGTAGGAACCCTGCCAATCATCTCACATATTCTGATATTTGTCGCTGTGAAGAACAGTCTTCATCTATACAGTGATATGACCTAGTTAGCAGGGGCAAGATGTCTGTCTGCGTAAATCATATTGAACACCAGACAAAATCTTCAAAACAAATCAAGGTCTGGAAAAAGTATCAGCCAATCCGTATTGATTCCAATTCTGCAAATGTCGAGGACATCAAACCGTACACGTGTACACATTTTGGTGCTTTTATGCAAAGGTGAAGGATTTCTGGCCTGTTTGTCCCGGACCAGTGGAACAGTAGTTGTGGTAGAGCAGAGAGACGGTCGGTCCTGCAGGTCCATCCAGCCGGCCAATCAGAACAGCCGCTGTCGCTCCTCTGCATCGTCCCTGCCGGGGCCGGGCTGTCGCAGCAAGAAGGCACTGGTAGACACTGATGGTGAAGGTGAAGGAGGAAGGGGGACGAGGGGGAAATGATTATGCATGATCGCTGACCCCCACCCTCCACCACCTCATCCCCCTCCGCCCACACACACACACACGCACACCCCCATACTCCCCATCCCGAACCCCCAACCTCCAGGACCATCTTCCACCTCGTCCGACGTCCTGGTGTACAATCAGCTCCAAACAGGTCTGCTGTCCGTAACGCCCATTTCTGGGTTTGAATGTCAGGTTGAGGGGAGGGGGGGTGGGTGGGGGGGTGTGTGGGAGCAGAGGGTCTCTCCCTTTATCTGTCTGTAATATCAGTCCGTCCAGTTCAAGATGTGAGTGTGCATGTGTGAAACTAGAGCATCAGCATAAAATGGTGTATCCCTGAAGATTGCTTTCATGAGTTTTTGGCACACCGTGGTACTAGAATATCGAGGGGGTAGCGAGGTACAGGGGAGGAGGGGTGGGGGGTGGGGGGCGGGTACGATGGGCAGGGGGTATAACTGGTATGTCACAGTGTCCAGCAGTCTCCTTGAATCCGCACTGTATTTTTGTCGCAAATGACGCGGGGTCGCTCTTCTCATCGTGGGATACCTGTCGGGAAACAAGAATTGGACATACAAGGGAAATCAAAAGTATGTGGAAAAAGCCTAGAATGACTTATCAATTAAAGAATACATCTATCTATCTCTACGAGTTGTTTGCCAAAAACTTTACCTGTGCAAAAAAAGGCTTTAAGCTTTAATCTGATGGGTGCTCTGGACATGATCTGTTCACTTCGAACCACTCATCGATACAGCTGGAAAAGCAGAGGAAGAGATTCAGGAACAGAAAGAAAAACGAGAGACGAGATAAGTAACACTTCCTTTTTTTTAGAATAGAAAGAGTACAAGACAAAATGATATCTATATACAGTATACATATATATATATATATATATATATATCTCAACAGTTATAAAAACAGTTATAAGCAATACTGTTAAAGCGGCAATATGCAACTTTTTTGACCTTAAAACAAATAAACAGGATATATTCTAGATCAGTGATTCTCAACCTTTTTCATATCAAGGACCCCTAATTTAGTCCACATTAGAGCCACAGACCCCCATTTGGACAGTCCACCATTGAGATTTTGTCTCTCTGACCCAAATCTGAGAATATTTTTAATGTTAGATATGATTTTGTCCAGAATAACTGTGAAACTATGATCAAAACAGTCATTCTTCTGCATTCTCTAATTGTGTTAACTTCTTCTAAATGAAGTTTAACGATTCATCAATTTGCTGGGGAACCCCTGGGACCCCCTCAAGGACCCCTGGTGGTCCCCTGACCCCATGTAGAGAACCACTGTTCTAGATTATAGTCTGCCTGTGACCCTGTGTTCATGCCTAAATCTTCGGTTTGCCTGAAGTTGTACAGCAATCAGTGACGTTGGGATGTTTTGGTGCGTATATCATTTCCTGTGGGCCGTATGGGTGTGGCTAACAGCGAGTTAGTCATGGCTATGGAGGTGAGTCTAGCAGCCACAGAGCAGGGAAGTCACAGCAACAACAACAATGGAGTAAAGCAGAAGGAAAAGAAAAAAAAAAAACGTCTGCTGTTTCCATGCCTGTGGTGGCTCAGGCTAGGTGACAGCTCATCAAGAGTTGGGGCAGGAACTACACCAGCTGAGGAGGAGGAGGGCGGGACTAACAGTACAATATTCCTGTCTCAAGAGCTGCGTTCGGAATGGTTGACTCGTTCACTCCCTCACTATTCCCTAAGGAGTGTTTGTCATATAGTGAACTACTGTATATGGGCAACGACCGAACAAAGTATCAGACACTACTTTAAACAACACTACTTCAAAAAAAATGTGCTGGATATTCCCGTGACGCAGCCAGACGGGCCCAGCATCTCATAAACAAACCAGGCACTCATGACAGCTGGTTGAAATGTACTTAGTTTGGAACATTGCATTACAAATAAATTGTTGAAATTCTAATCATGTGCAAGTGTGGTTTTGTCAACTAAGGTGTAAGCTGTTTTGCTTTAGCAAACAATAAGCGTGTGAGCTAACGGTAGCTAGCTCACAAGCTAGCGACTAGCACGACGCTTCTTCTTTGGTGAGACACGACTGCATTGCATTGTGGTATACGAGAAGATTGTAGGGTACATCATCTGTTCACGACAATTTACAGTGCATTGTGGGTATTTTATAGTGAACTATATAGCGAATCAAATTAATTGTCGAGAATTTGGACACTAGTACAAAATGGCGGACACTCCCTATTGGGAGTCATTCCTATGTTCCCAGGGTCCTATGTTCCCCAGTTCTAGGGTTAGGGTTAGGGTTTGGGTTAGGGTTAGGGTTAAATAAAATGATAACCATTGGTTTTGTTGTGTTTATAAAGCTGTTTTGAACCCTTTTCCAATAAAAAAAAACTGGATAATATTTATGAAATATTTTAACTTGAAACAGGTCAAATTTGACCCGAACACAATAGGAGGGTTAATGTGTGTTAACAGAATATTGAACTGGCGAACATAGGACCCTGGGAACATAGATATGCTCCCCTATATAGTGCACTATTTCTATAATAGGGAACGGTTTCGAACAGATCTAAGGAGAAAAGTTGCATATTCAAGCTTTAAAATGAAGGAAGGAGCGAGAGAGGGAGGCATAAGGTCGCTAAAGTACCTCTTCATCATATGGACAGGGGGTTTGGTGGGGCGTATAAACAGAGGAGAACTACAGCAATGCAGCATTTGCCTAGAAAGCGATTCGTACCCTTTATGGTAGATACAGAGGCAGGGCAGGCGAGCGATGGTGTCCCCCTGTTCCAGCTCCTCCAGGCAGATTGCACATTCTCCTGCATCCTTGGTCAGGACGTCCTCTGTAAGCAGACAGAAGGCAACACAGTCATGAACAGCTAGATATACAGGATTACAGAACTGTTTACAACAGGAGGCCAATGAGACAAGACCTCTAAAAACCTTGGCATTTGGAAATATTTAAATCGGGGTTCGACCGATATATCAGTTTGCCGCTATATTGTGTCGATATTGTCCTTTTATTAAAAATGGGATCTGGTCAACCAGTCCACCACTGATATGATGGATATGATGCAGTTTGATTGATTATGTATTTATTGTAGAATTGATCAATATTGCACTGGTTGTTTATGGGAAGACCTTAACCTGAACTGATTCTAATGAATGACATTTTGATCAGATCCATGAATATGTTTCCTGTAATGTATAATACCAGGCTTCAATAGATAATTTTAGTCTCTCATGGTCTACATGCTGTTTCAGAGGCTTTTAAAATTCTGAGAGAAACACTGAAAACTGAAAACACATTTAAAAATATTGAATATGGCCACAAAATATCAGGGATCAGCAGCTTCAATCCAAAAATATTGGTACTGGCTTTAAAAAAATCCACATCAGTCAAACCCTAGTTTATATGCAAACACTATGATACTCCTGTTCAGTTGATATTGTGGGTTCTAACAGCAGGGGGCGACCTTAGATCATGATCACACACACCACTGAGCTACAGTTCCTGTTTTCTAATGCAGTGATTCTCAACCTTTTTCATATCAAGGACCCCTAACTTAGTCCACATTAGGGCCACGGACCCCCATTTGATGAGTTTTGTCTCTAAAACTCAAATCTGAGAATATTTTTTATTGTCAGATATGATTTTGTCCAGAATTCCATGACTATCTGTATTGTAGGTAGAGAGATAACAGAGAAACTATGATCAAAACAGTCATTCTTCTACATTCTCTAATGGTGTTTACTAATGAAAGTTTAACAATTCATCAATTTGCTGGGGACCCCCTGGAACCCCCTCAAGGACCCCTGGTGGTCCCCGGACCCCACGTTGAGAACCACTGTTCTAATGCACTCACACACTTTGCTATCACACACTCACACTGACATTATTGTTGCTCCTAGCGTACAAGACAAGGTTCAGAGACACCTGCAGGAACCATCCCCTTGGTTTACATGAACACAAACAATGCTGTGATACTGAGATGGCACACAAAGTGGGTGAATTCCATCAACACCTGCAGTATCTGCTTTCTTTGGATCTTTGGAAGCGAGTCCCTGATCTGTGTGTCATCACCTCCCAAATCAAAGAAGGAAGAAGGAAACATCACTCTCCCCTTAAACACCGTCTACGATTGCAGTATTACACCACAAATGGAGAGACAATAAAAGTAAATGACTGATGGGCTGATGACAGCTTTAAAATAATAAAACCGTGACATGGTTCAATCACTTGACAGCTGAATGGGAGGTACAGACACACAGTGCTTAGGAGGAGTCATTTATACCTTTATTCTTACTATCTTTCCATGAATTAAAGGTGTTATGTGTATCACTTTTAAGCATAAGTATTTAGTAAGGATTTTTCACGATACCAATATATATCACGATATGGTTCATGTATGCAAAATCACGTTAAATAATCAAATGAATGTTCCTCTCATTGAACCGAATGGTGATGTTAGGTGTGATGTCAAACAAAACAGAAATATTCAAATAATATTCCTACCATACCTCATTTTTAGAGAGTTTTTAAGTAAAATTTGCTTGTCATCATCAATTTAGACAGCAGAAATGTGTCACGATATCAAAATATCTTCATATCATCACGATATGATTCCACTGAAAGACAATAAACGATAATATTGAATTATCGCCCAGCCCTACTACCTTGGTATAATTACGGTAAACAAATAAGAGCGTGCTGGAGAGGATTGGTTACCGACATCTCACTCCAGCGGTATTGTTAGTGCGTTTCTCACGATGAAGACCACATTTCCCATAAACCCCCTCTCCCTCCCTGAACAGGATCAACATGTTGGAAGTGATTTCTCCATCTTCCTTCCCCTCCTTCCACCAATCTGCTGCCAGAAACTCTGAAAGCTTTAGCTCCGTTTGCTCTGGAAGAACAGCGCCCTCTTCCTGTTTCGTGCCGTAAAGCAATTTTGCTTTGTGCCGTAAAGCAATGCAGCAGATTTCCCGCCAAATCCGACCCATCTGCCTTTCACTCCTTCCACCATCTGCCATTGCACAGAAACTGAAAGCTTTAGCTCCGTTTGCCCTTGAAGAACAGCGCCCTCTTCCTGTTTTGTGCCGTAAAGCAATCCAGCGATGGTCTCGTTTGTTCGTGGTAATTATACTACTGTCTCAAAATTACAATTAAAATTTTGATGTTATGGTGTTTTGATGTTGTAGCAGATGTCACACCTTTAAGATCTTACGCCATTTCAACAATTTGCACTAGCATAATGGCATTTGAAATCCATGATTTTTTGTTAATATTTCATAATTCACTTTCTTCAAGCCCTTCCAGCAAACTTTGCACACAGAGAGGAGAAAACATTCGAGACATGAAGCAGTACTCCCTGGTAGAGTAAACAGCAAAGGTTGAGTGGAGGTTAACCAAGGACAAGGACCTCCCAGTTTACTAGCTCACACTCTGGTAGTATTACACTGGGACAAACCATCAGAGGTTATATTGCTGCACTGCGTTTATTATTGTTAAGATTGTAGCTCGGCTAGTATGACAAACAGATGGGGGAGTAGGGCTTCAAAAGAACACAGGCCGAGAGGAGACACACACACACACACACACACACAAACAAGTGTATCTGTCCACACGCCTTAATCTTTCCAGCACACCATAACAGCCTGTTAGGTCTCAACAGAAAGTCATATAATAAGATTTAGACTATAGACAAGCATGATTTTTATTCTAGTGTGAGTAAATAGATAAACATATTCATAGTAACATGGGAATAAGAATAATGCACATCTTGGATTATAAATGAGCTATTTGTGTGATCAGTCAATAGGCTTTTATGGCTCACAATATACAGTATAGCTGCTTTGGCACTGTTGGAGGATGTTGCCTATGCAAGACTAAGGAGAGAACAAGTCTGATTTTCTGGCCCTTAATCCCCCTAGCATAATGATTCTCAACCTTTTTCATATCAAGCACCCCTATTTTAGTCCACATTAGAGCCACGGACCCCCATTTGATGAGATTTTGTCCCAAATCTGAGAATATTTTTATTGCTAGATATGATTTGGTCCAGAATTCCATGACTATCTGTATTGTAGGTAACAATGAAGCTGTGATCAAAACAGTCATTCTTCTACATTCTCTAATTGTATTAACTAATGAAAGTTTAACAATTCATCAATTTGGTGGGGACCCCCTGGAACCCCCTCAAGGACCCCTGGTGGTCCCCGGACCCCACTTTGAGAACCGCTGCCCTAGCATAATGTTGTCGTTCTTTGAATACGGCTTCAGTGTATTGCTGCGTTTGATGTCTTGTATACTTACTGCTATTCAATTAAAAAAAACAATCTGTGTAAAGCCTGACATCTAATGGTAAAAAGCATGCTACTGAAATTGCCATCTGCTATTGGCTGATCTTTGGTGCCAGGTGATGCCACCTTCTGTAGAGTACAACAGGTGGTTTGGGTTTGGTGTTATGATACTCTTTAAATAGGGGTGTGTTGACATCCGTTTATGGCTCCATTTATGTGCACAGATTTCTGAAAAGAACGATGCGTGAACACCACATGAGCAGGGTTTTATGAATCTGAAGAAACGGCTGTATGCATTAGGAATGTAAACAATGAGTAATTTAGTAACTGAGTACTCTTTTTCGCGAACAAAATAGTATTCGATCACTCTTTTTGTCTGGCGTGTGAGGGTTTAGTCTGAGTAAATGAGAGCACCAGTGGCTGAGATGACTCCCTGCTCCACGCTAGCGATGGTAGGATGCTTTGCTTTCAGGTGGTTACACATACTACTTCTTCCACCCATGTATTTTAAAACGATATAATTTTTAACACATGGAAGTCATACTTTTATGGAAATTCACTATTCACTGTTTATTTGCATTATTCTAGTTTAATAAACCTAACCCTAACCCTAAAACGAACCCTAACCCTATCTCAAACGGGTAACTGAATACCCGGATAATTGCTTACATCAGCGTACACACACTGCATACAGTGTTTTATACATCTGGCCCCAAGTGGAACCACTCCATCCAATAGAATGATGGTAAAAAGTTCAATTTTCCAACTTTTGCCTGAAACCGCAGAGGCAAAGATAAACTGGATGTTGAAACGTCTAGAAAAAATTCTATTTGTCTTCTTGTCAAATTTTGCTTTGGCTTCCTATTTATTTACATTTCTGCAATTTTTTTTAACAGATCATTTTCTAAATGCGTCAAACCTCTTGTTTATTAAAATTGCCATGGCAACAAGAAGGTAGTTGGCCGCACACACACACACACACACACACACACACTGGAGTTTTCGGAAAACAGGCTTTGTGGGAGGCCTTGCCCACGAGATTATAATGCAATTTCAAGGAAATGAAATCCTCCCCCTGTAATTTGATTGAGGCTGATCAAAAGTCTTTAAGAAGTGAGATGTAATACACATAAACCTCGCTCGCCCTGCAGCCTCAGGTTTCTTCATCAGTAAAGGCTTTATTCTTCCCTCCACCTAGACAATTAGAATAGGGACAAGAGACGCTTTGTTTAATGTGTAACTAAGATCCAACAGAAACCCGAGCGGTGTTGATGGTGGAGAGAGGATGAGTGACAGAGAGAGAGAGAGAGAGAGGGTGTGTGTGTGGGTGGATGTGTGTGAGTGAACGTGTTGCAAGCCTGAAATGAAAGCAGGGAGAAGAGAAAGAATGGACATTGGAAGAAGAATAACTGTAAGAGAGACTAAAGGCAACCGGTGACCGCGAGTCAGAGTTAGTATTATGAGGCTGTAACAGTGTGATGTCAGAGTGATGTAGTCCGGGCTGATGACATCAGCACTCTGTTGGCATCAAGAAAATAGTGTGTACACGTGTGTAATTATGCTAGGATGGTGTGTGTGTGTGTGTGTGTGTGTGTGTTCATGCATGTGTTGCACATCCGAACATACAGGTGTTGGACAAAAAGACAGAAACATGACATTTTCATAAACATAAAAGTTTTATACTCTCTATCTTTGACTGATACAACCCAAGAGTGATTTAACCTATAGCCAGTTCATGAAGACTTTTACATTGTCTGTTCTAAACACCCTCTTAAACCTCTTAAAAATCTTCTCAAGTGCCATTTTTTTTAACTATAGATCTTAAGAAAAAAAAAAAAAGGAAAAAAATGCTATTCTCAAAAACAGTTCTTATATATTTTCTTAACTTTCCTATGTTTCTTCCTAAGAAAAAACGTACAAATAAATGGTATTCTTGAAATGAAAGTTCTCAACTTGCTTTTGAGTGTGCCTCTGAAAAACCTCAGTTTGGAGGGCCATATAGCCCTACCACTATAACCCTAACCCTAACCTACCCTAACCCTCCTAACCCTAACCTACCCTAACCCTCTATCCCAACAAGAATCGGGACACCCTGCCCCTACGCGTGAACGCGCAAAACGAAGGGTTAGGGCTAAGTGGTAGGGGCAAGGGGTGTGTTGGGATTGGGCCAAATTTGTTCTTGATTTTTTTCTTAACTTTAAGACGGACCTTCACCTGTCTTAAAACTCCTACAGTGAAAAGGTAAGCCTCTAATATCATATATTTAAACACATTTTAGACAAGTAGGTTATAGTTCAAAGTCTTCATAGGTTCCCCTACACCTAACATTAAGATGAACATTTATTGTAAAGCTTTATTTGGTGTAGGGCCAGGTAGGCCTCTGTCTCATGTCTGTTGAAAATAAGCTGCAAATTTTACAGTTACCAACAGCAACCAATGTTTAAATCTTTGCTCTAGTTGCCCTAAATAGGTTTTTCCCTAATTGTTTTGCAGATGGAAGCACTTTGGGTTGCCTCCTAGCCTTGTCTCCTAGCCTCCTAGCCTTGTCTCCTAGCCTCAATGGCAGTAACCCTAAAGTTTATTAACCAGAATTAATTCAGGCCCTATTTTGAGAAGTTCTTAAGTAGGAAAATTAAAGAAATTCGTAAGAAATTAGACTGTTACTAAGAAAATATTGAGGAATTGCACTTAAGAGCCTTCTTAAGAACTTCCTAAAATTTCCTCTTATGTTAAGAACTATCTTAAGAACACATTGGTGAATCCGGCCCCTGGTGTCTGGCAGCTCTTTCCTGGGAAAAATCCTCTGGAAGGGATACGTTTCCGGTTTGTTTGGAATAAACAGAAGAAGAGCTGGGTAGTTAGCATGAGCAGTGATAGCCACCATGGCTGAACAGACAAAGAAGAGAGAAACTCCAACTGCATCAACAGAAAATCTGACAATCAAACTTAACACTAGGAGAGTTGAAACACCACAAAACTGCAGACTCAGACATTACAGTTCAACACAGTTCAGGACTTGATGCCTTCCAAGGAGGACTGAAGCTGTTCTGAAGGCAAAAGTTGGCCTTACTCCTTATTAGATACCTGACACTCATATATTGATAGGTGTTTCTGTTATTGTGCCTACCCCCTGTATGTGCGTGTTAATATGTTGACCAGCATTCATTCCCCCCCCCCCCCGGTATGTGTAGCATCAGTCTGGGTCTAAAGTGGATGTCGGAGTGCGCACCATTAAATCCATCACCTGCAGCAAAACACACAGAGCCATTAGAACTGGCCTTACGTAACAGTGGATTAGCCCACATAGCCCTGGAAAAGCCTGTTATTATGAGCCACATGGCATCCAGCTCAGCTGATGGTGAAAACATCTCTATGTACACTGACAGAGCCGGCCAGTCATTCATTCAGGCAGACGGAGAGAGATAAAGAAAGAGACAGAAAGTGGAGTTAGATCGATATATGGTCCAATATCGGACTTTTGTTAAATATCACTTCGTCCAGTCAGTGTTGTTTGCCTCTGATATGATGGAGGTTCCTTCCCTGACCACAGCTACAGTCTGGAAAACCTGATACCTGAATTGATTTTCTTTGCACATTTGATTCATTCATTGAATTGTTCAATAATGCTTACTGTGAATTCATTCTTCATATAAAAAGGCAGTAAGGTATCCCAGAGTTCCTCTTACCACTGAGTAGGTGAGGTGGGTCATATTGCCTTGAAGAGCTGCTTTCAGAATTTCTGGGTCAGGGTTTCAATGACGAGTTTTAGTGTCCCATGAAGGTCTAAATTAGGGCTGGGCGATATGGACAAAATCAAATATCACAATATTTTTGACCAAATACCTCGATATCGATATTGCGACAATATTGTAGGGATGACTATTGGTGCTTTCACAAAATATTTACACAATGAGATTTTTGATACATAATCATCAGTAATGTGGATATAATGACTAAGCGGGTGAAGGCAAATAATAGAACAGCTAGAACAGTCTGGTAAGTTCAGAAAATGACATCACTTTACTGTAATGCAGCCTTTAAAACCAGGAAAAGACACTTATGCCATATCACCATATTACCATATCCAAAATCTAAGACGATATCTAGTCTTATATCACGATATCGATATAATATCGATATATTGCCCAGCCCTAGTCTAAATTCTGTCTTTTTTTTTGGAATTGTCTAAGCATGAAAATGGTCAGATATCAGCGCAAAATATCGACTATCAGTCTAAAAATATCCGTATTGGTGTTGACCTTTAATAACCCCGAACAGAGCCAGAAAGAGCCAGACAGCTCCTGACGACAGTGAAAAGACTGCTTCGTCTGACCCATGGCTCGCCGACCTCTGACCTCTGCAATGACACCCCCTCCCCCATCCCCCCTCCCCCCCCCCCAGCAAGGAGGATTAGGGATCCGGCGCTTCAAAGATCAGCGTCTCCTGGCCCCTGGTTTTACCTCTTCCGCTCTCTGACAACATGACAAGTGCGTTTTTTTCACGTCAGCCACAGCGTCAAGGAACGAGGTCATGAGAAAACCAGAGGCTCCATAATGCAGTTCTGGTGCAGATGCAGAGACAGGGTGGGGGGTGGGGGGTGGGGGGGGGGTAGCTGTACAGTATCTGCTGCTTCGGTCTGACGTAACCTATAAGCCTGGGACTGGAGATCAGCAGCAGTTAAGTATACATGACAGCTGCTATGTGTGTGTGTGTGTGTGTGTGTGTGTGTGTGTGTGTGTGTGTGTGTGTGTGATGAACCAGTTGTGGACTCTTGTTTACACTCCGCTGATACTGGACCTGCCCCGCGCCGCATAGCGTTATATTTAAAGACCAGACGAGTATGTGTGTGGTAAACAGAGCTAAAGAGGAGCGCTGTAGTGATACTGTCCGTGTGTGTGTGTGTGTGTGTGTGTGTGTGTGTGTGTGTCTGTATGTGTGTCTGGTTTGGATTTATAATGTCCTCCCAGTGACCTTGGCTGGGTGACAGTGGAGGGAGGGAGGGAGGAAAAGTAGAACCTGCAGAGCACAGCGATACACGGTAAATGGAGAGAGAGGGACATCATTAGATTAGCATAGGTGCAGGACACAAATATATAATCCACACAACAGAAAACCTTTGTGAAATCAGGACCTAAATATTCACAGAGCTTGATTGGATAGAACGGCTCTTCCACCGTTTCGCGTTCAGATTTTTTCCTGTTTTCGAGTAGACAAGTCTGTCAGAGAATTATTTCAGCACACTGCCTCCGACAGAGAGGAGAAGCTACACTGAAAAAAATGAACTGAATTGTCCTCCGTCAATGTCCCTTTTCAATAAAGCTGGATAAATGATCCCACACAGTGGCCTGAAGTGAAATACTTTGACATTTACCGAGATAATAAATTGACCTTGAAAAAAGTCTGACAATCCGAAATCCAGCTATGCTTTTCAGACTAACAACCAATGTCACGTCAGCATGGCTCAAACTTATAAAGTGGATTGTTGCTAAGTTAACTATCTTACGTTAGCTAACAATTCAGTGAGATTTCTCATTACTTTTTGCGGCCTGGACTGACAGTCAATACAGAGCAAACTATCCTGAGACACATGAACACAACTCATCTGTTTTATAGAGAGGAACTGGCTCAGGAATGTTAGCTTAGTAGCAGCCTAATGTTAGAACAGCATGGTAACTTTTAAACACATTTTAACATTCAGGTTATCTTACAAGAATATAACTAGATAATTACTGGTAACTTACTTACCAGTGACAAAATACTGGCTACATTATAAGTGTATTTACTCTCAGGGTCCCAAAGTTTCCCCCTCTTCTACCATGAGCCACTGTCAGCTCTTCTCTCCTTACGGTCTGGATCCACATTTTTCTTCTTAACGGCTCCTTGTTTTGCTCGGGAACACAAAAAACTTTAAAATTGTAAAGTTTTTAAGTTTGTTTGCTGTGAATCCCACCACACAACAGCTTTTAGGCATGTTTAATTTGGGCAATAATGACAATGATGTGCATTCGGTCACACAAAGTGAATGGAGAGCGGTGCAGTGATTTCCCCCACGATGGGCGTGGCCTATTTCATGCACTGTCTCTGTGGTAATTTGACTGAAAACTCGATGGAAAGCTGAAGTTAGCGATGAGGTTAACATCAAAGACTGCTTCTCTCGCTAGCTCTTCTCGTCAAAATCTGCATATTAGTGAACATAGAGCTACGCATCACTACTAAAGCTGCAGCTACTTAAGCGCACAGTATGTAATTTTTGCCGCCATCCGTCCTTACAGTGAATATGTTGAATAGGTAGAGATACGTCAGTCCAACCCAACTCCCATGCAAATGAATGGGGACTGGTTTCAGGAAAAAATTACAAGTATTGAGTGTGTGCATTGAAACCCACACTTTACTTTTAGGCTTAGCAGCTCTTCAAGGCAATGGCCCACCTCACCTATTCATTGCACAGGAGAAGCTCTGTGATACTTTACTGACTTTAAATGAAGAATTCATTCACAAAAAAACAGAAGAGTGAAATGAATAAATAAAGAGGAGATAAATGCAGAGAGAAGAGAAAACCTGCACTCTCGTGTCGGTGAGATGTCGGTGAGACGTCGCTCAATGTCATATTGCTTTCACATTATTGCACTATTGCTATATTGCACATGGTGAGGTGTGTCTTTGTGTGTGCATGTGTGTGTGTGTGTGTGTATGTGTGTTAAGGTAGGGCTGTCCTTGGACTGCTTAAAGCAAACAACTGAGAAGCACATAAACATGCTGATTAAACACCTTCAGGGTCATATGATTCTGTGGGGGTGTGTGTGTGTGTGTGTGTGTGTGTGCATTGCAGGCAGACAGTGGAAAGGCCTAAGTGGCTATTAACTTACACAGCCCTCATGGTTATGTTATTAGCATGGCCACAAAAACCACTGACTGCTCGGCTCAGTGACTACGATATGATAGGGAAACAACACACACACACACACACACACACACACACACACACGAACATCCACTGTGCTGCTTGCTGACCCTAACCCTTATGACCCCCTCCCCACTATTCCTCTGATGAATACCATTTCTAATAATTGATAAATGAGTCGACCACTGGAATAAAGTGGTCCTCATTAATATACTATATATATGATTAACCATGCATTGAAAGACACACATTCCATTACTTTAACAGAGGAACTAAACCCAAACAAAACCAAATGTTTGAACCGGCCATCTGCTATTGGCTGATCTTTGGAGCCAGGTGATGTCACCACCTGTTGTACTCTATAGAGGGTGACATCACCCGGCACCAAAGAACAATTGACCTTATGATTGCCATGTTGTGTGTGGGTATTCCAGTGAGTTAAACATGTGATTGCTTCCAAGTAGTAGCAATGGGATATCATTCCACTTTGCTTCTTCTGATTGGACTTGAACGCAGCACAAGCCAGACATAAATAGGTTTCTCATAAAACTCAAAGTGAAAACAGCACCCTGCGTAATATGGGAGTGAGCCAGGCATCTTAACCAGGTTTCTCATAATCAGAGCTTGAGCTTACCGGGTTATTTTAACCCAATTATGATGTTGACCCAAAACCAGGTTAAGAAGGGACTTATCTGTGCATGTAACCAGTATCATTTGTTGCTTCGATGAATATTCCCATGAGTATATGCACCGAGCAGAGGGCATCTATAATGTATGATATTGACAGAATTACATTGATACTTCACGAGCCCAGCGTATCTTGAAGAAACTGTTGCCCTCACACTCTGCACTCTGGCCCAGTCAATATAGAAGTAGAGAGACAGACCACTAGTCAATTGGTACTGATTCAACCACGCAATACCAGGAGATCAATCCCAATGCTGAGATCTCCATTCATCACCTGAACGAGCCACTTCCAAGACTCTTCAACACAGCGTCTAACTAAAAGCAAGTCAACACTCCAGGCTCCATTTATAGGAGGATTAGACAAAGCCTGTATTAATATGGCAGCCGCTCTCACCTATTTACAGACCGTCTAAGAAACACACACACACACTTACTTGAGTCCGACTGATATGGGTTTCAGAAGTCCAATACCGATATCAATAATTTTGGTTTGAAGCTGCCCAAAACCAACATTTCAGTATCTTTAAATTTGAGCCCCCATAAAAAAGCATTCATGCATACTTGTGTGGAGCCTGATCAAAATGTCGCATTAGAATCAGTTCAGGTTAAGGGCTTCCCATAGACAACCAGTACAGTAGGCCTACTGATCAATTCTACAGTAAATATGTAATCAATCAAACTGCATCATATCTATTATATCAGAGGTGGATGACACTGACTGGACCAGATATTGTCCTTTAATAAAAGGACAATATCGCCAGACCATATTGGTGTAACCCTAATACACACACACACACACACACACTCTCAGTGAAGTGTGGGTGGTAGGAGAGCGAGTAGAGGTGATGATCAGTTAGTTCAGACAGTTATTGATTTGCCCAAAGCTTTTCAGCATCTCCGGTGTTTTGCTGGAGTAGAAAGTTGGCTCGGATATATGTAGAGTGACAAAGGCTGGGCCTGACGCCAGGCAAAAAACAAAACCAATACCAGGCTTCACATGCAGGACAAGCCCACAGAGAGCGAGAGAGAGAGAGAGGGGGGGAGAGAGAGAGAGAGAGAGAGAGAGAGAGAGAGAGAGAGAGAGAGAGAGAGAGAATTAAATTAAGGCACCTGTATTTAAAATGTCTTCATTATACACAAAAGTATAAAAATGCATAAAAAAGGAAGACACATCTCATCTTGAACAGTGCTATTGGCTGGTCTTTGGTGCCAGGTGATGTCACCTTCTATAGAGTACAACAGGTGGTGACATCACCTGGTACCAAAGACCAGCCAATAGCAGATGGCCAGTTCAGTACCCTACTTTTCACCATTAGATGTCAGGCTTCACCACATATTTTGGGTTTGGGGTTTAGTTCCTCTTTAAAGTGGTAATCCCTTGAGTTCCTGATTTGGTTTTAAGGCTCATTGTTGTGTCACTTTCCCAGAATTTTCCCAGAAAAGACCCAGCTGACACCAGGAGTTTAGAACAGCAAATGCAAAAGCTTTCATCAACTGTTTATAGGTTGAATATAGTGTTCTAAATTCTCTAATTCTTGTAACTTCTTGAAGTTTAACAATTCATCGGTTTGCTGGGGACACCATGGGACCCCCTCAAGGACCCCTGGTGGTCCCCGGACCCCCTTTTGAATGGGCATGACACACACACACACACACACACACACACACACACACCCTCTACTCTCCTAATAACAGCTCTGAGGTGCTTCTCTCTTGACTATAGGGTAGATATAGTAGATAGGGACTTAACAGGAAGGACATTAGAGGGAGAAACACACTGTCTTCTCTCCACTGCATCTCTATTTGTCCACACCGAGCAATTCAAGGACACAATCTCATTTACCCCTTTTTTTTCTTTGTTATTCTTTTCTTCAACCATGTGGAAAAGCTGAGCACTTTTAATAGGCGTGAAAACCTGTTTTGACGGCGATGCGCTACAAAAAAAAATCATAAAAAGAAAATGTTTCCACGGCAGGAAATTCCTCTGGTGCCTCCCGTACCCATGGATGTCACATTGTTGTTAGGTGTATGAGATAGCCTAAGACAGTGGTTCTCAACGTGGGGTCCGGGGACCACCAGGGGTCCTTGAGGGGGGGTTCCAGGGGGTCCCCAGCAAATTGATGAATTGTTAAACTTAAGCATTATTTCATTTATAAGAAGTTTTTATTGTGTTTTATTGTTAGAAAATGTAGAAGAATGACTGTTTTGATCATAGTTTCTCTGTTATCTCTCTACCTGCAATACAGATAGTCATGGAATTCTGGACAAAATCATATCTAACAATAAAAATATTCTCAGATTTGGGTTTTAGAGACAAAATCTCATTAAATGGGGGGTCTGTGGCCCCTAAATTAGGGTGCTTGATATGAAAAAGGTTGAGAATCACTGGCCTAAGATATGAAGAAACGTAATTGATTGCCAGGGGGAAATTAGAACATTGCAACAGCAAAAGTAGAAAAGTAGTATTAGAATGAGCGGGGAAAAAAGACGAGTATAAGGACGAGCATAGAATATGAAATAAGCAATAAAAGCTCGAAAAAGCTAGAAAAAACATAACAGAAGGTAAATTTCAGCATGTTAAGTATGAGAATGACTATGGGGGGAAAGTCTCGGTTGCTTTCTTAAAGATGTATGTGTGTGTATGTGCACATGTGAGTGTGTGCTGAGTGTGGGCATCGGCAATGATTCTCAAAGTGGGGTCCAGGGACCTCCAGAGGTCCTTGAGGCGGTCCCAAGGGTCCCACCAGAATGAGGATCATTGTAATTTCACTATAATTTAATTCAGTAGAAATGTTCCCTGTCAGAGAATGTGCAAGAATGACTATTATAATCATAGGTTTCCCCTCAGCACTATTATCTCCACTATAATCTACATTTCAGTACTAATTTACAATAACTCTTAAGCTGTAAGGTCTAGAATCAGTTTTTTCCCCCTCTGATTCCTTGGCTCAAGCCGAATCCGGTTTGAAATCAGCGAGATAAGTGAGAAATTCTGAAAACATTGAGATATCTGAAATGTGCGCGAATAGAGAGAATAACCACGGGGGAAAATGTCAGTGTTTTATATCCTAGATCTCCAGGACTTTGTCACGTCTCACAGCGTCAGAGGAGTTTGAAGGGAAAGCATTGCAGTCGTGCAGAGGTAATCCTCCTCTCCGTTCACCTCCCTCCTCATCCCTCCCTTCCTCCTCTCCTCTCCCGTCCTGCCTGAAAGCACGCCGCAGTACCCAGCAGAGCCCTCTGTGTATTTATGAGAAGGGTTAGACCAATATGTTGGTTTGCCGATATTGCCATTTTATCGAGAATCAGATCTGGTCCGGTCAGTGTGGTCCACCTCTG
>NW_027279752.1:0-30000 GCF_046629955.1 Centroberyx affinis
GTGTGTGAGGCTGATGGGTGAAGACTGTTATTTCTGATGCTATCATAGTCTTGGCCCTGTGTTGGCCGTTTGATTGGCAGCTGGCTCGGCTTTAGAGTGGCTCTGCTTTGCTGGACGGCTCGCCTATCGCAGTTAACATGGACGCCGATGACAGCCGCAAACACACACACACACACTCTGTTTATGTGTCGGTTTGTCTCTCTCTCTGACTCTTTCTTTCTGTGTGTGAGTGTGTGTGTGTGGTTGTTTCCGCAGTGTGTCAGCCTGAGACAGAGCGTGTTAAAAAGTCTTAAGAATAGCCGACATTGTCCTGTGTGCCGCTTAAAGACACGGCGACAGACATGTGAGAACCATTAGACCGATGCTAACAACAGTCCAAACAGCACAGGAATGCTCTGCTGACTAGTGTGTGTGTGTGTGTGTGTGTGTGTGTGTGTGTGTGTGTGCGCATGCGTGTGTGTGTGTGTGAGTATGTTTGTGAGCGTGACCTGCCGGAGCCTTACGAGCCACTGTGCTCCGATTGTTCACCCGCGTATTCCTCTTTCTCTCTTTCTCTCTCAACTCTTTTCCAACTCCCCAATTTTCCTGGCAAGATCACATGGGCTTCAGCCAAAAAAGCTTTTGATTGGTTGATGAGATTTATCACGTCAATAACGGCTGATGCTGTTGGTTAGGTCGCATTTGGATCACTTAGCCATCTGTGGCCGAGGCGGCTCCTCGCATCAGGACTTCTTTTCTTCCTGAACATTCCTGTCGGTCTTTCCTCCCACCGCCCGTCCCCGACAAGACGGCCCATGACTCTTTGAGCGGGCTAATTGTCTTAACTGCGTTTGGCTCATCAGAGACTGGCGGTACAGTAGGTTACGGTGACCTTGGCCTTAACCTCGTTAGCTTAATTAAACAAACCAACAAAACGGACGAGGAGGGCAGGATCTAAACGGGGAGCAAAATACGGTGCGGTCAGCGGGCTATAAATGGACTAAACGTAGCAAACTAATAGGAGGAGAGTGGGGGGGGGGGCAGAGAGAGCTAGACAGAGAGTTTAATGCTAGTGAGTGTGTGTGTGTGTGTGTGTGTGTGTGTTGGTTGTGTGTCGGACAGACCAACATGACCTAAAAAACAAGACTGTCCACTGTCTTTGTGCGGACGGCTACTTGGAACGGCATCACAAGACTGTCTTAGTGGGGAGCAAACAAACATAGGAATACATGAGTTCACAGAAAGAGAGAGAGAGAGAGACAGAGAGAGAGAGAGAGAGAGAGCAGAGAGGGAGAGAGCAGAGAGGAAGAGAGACAGAAGGACAGAAAGAGACAGCGCAGGAGAGAGACAAACATAGATCAGAAAATTTGCCGGAAGAGACAGGATGGATAGTGGAATGTTTCCTCCCTCATACTTTGTGTATGTGTGTGTATGTGTGTGTGTGTGTGTGTGTGTGTGTGCAAAGCCATTAAATAGACCCAGACACCGGAGTGACTGAATCGCCACTCAGATGCCCACTCCCCACCATCTGACACACACACACACACACACACAGGCGCGCTCGTCAAGTCCACCCACATCTAAAAGAGCCTTAAATAGCACTGTTGCACATCACTTAGTGTTAATCATTGATAGTCATAGTAAATCATAATTTTACTCACAAATTTCAACAACAAGGATTCACATTCTAAATTTAAGCAACTGTCGGCCGGAAAATGTCTGTGAGTGTAGGAAGGGAGTCGGTGCCAAAAACGGTGACACATGCAAACATACACACACACACACGCACGCACACACACTCGCACACACACACACACACACACACTTACACAGATCACAGAGGTATAAGGCGAAAGTTTCATGTTAACATGGTTTAAACGAGCTTGCTCGCCAGGGCAGAGAGGAATGGGGAATGTAACAGTGGCACTATTGCTGGTGTGGTTTCTCACACCACACCCACGTTGTGTGTGTGTGTGTGTGTGTGTGTGTGTGTGTGTGTGGGCTCGTGCGTGTTCCCCCTAGAGAGAGGGCAGGAGGGATGGGTGGGAGGAAAGAAAGGAACAAGTGAGTGAAAGAGTGAACAAGGGAGGAAGGAATGGAGGGAGGGCGGTGAAGGTGGAGAGGTAGAAATCTGGCTGGTGTGTTGCCTTGGGAATGGAGAATTCCTCCCAACAATAAACAAAGTTACAGGCCAAACTAACGTCAACATGCTTCAATAAGGAATTACTCAGTCAATCCAGAAGCCAATGTTTCATTGTCCTTCAATGAAAGGGAGTTTCATAACGGTAATAACTAAACATCCAGGAATCTGATGTGATGAAATAGTTTGGGAAAGTACTGATACCCATTAGATTTGTTTTATTCTACTGGTGTAGGTCTTTGCTTCTTTTGCTTGTTAACAGTTTCACCTACAGTATGTGTGTTCAGTATTTACTATGTTGCTTTTGAGATGTTCATGCCATCCATTTCACATCTATTAAAAAAAATAAATAAAAGCAATACTGGACACACATATTTGAAACTGTTAGTTGAAGTTCTTGTAATGCCAAAACATTGGTGTATTCTTTAAAGGTCACATATCTGGATTTCATGATTTTGTTTTTTAATACACTGCTCAGGATAAAAAAACAAATGTTCTTCATGGTGTTTTGCAAATACATGTAGTTTACTTAAAAGGGTATTTATTGAATTAATTTGAAAACAAAGTCCTCACAGGCAAAACAATTACAACACTGGACCCTGATTGGAAGGATTTTAGTAATTGTTTAGTAATTGATTTTAGTAATTGTTTGTTGTAGCGAGACAAGCCAATCAAGACCAAGTCCAGCTGTGATGTGTTGGCTGGAGTTATTCCTAAACGTCCTATAAAGCCTTAAATTTAACCACTCAAACAAAATCAAATTTTAACAACGCCTTCATTAAACAGCTTTTATCACATATGTAAAAAAAATGGTAAACTTTATAACAGGGCCTCTTTAAACAATATGAACTGTAGAGGCAGGTTAGTCTATAGCAGTGCAGCCCTGAACCTTTGACTCCATCTTAATGATCGCTGCAGTTTTTCTCCCTGTGAAAACACGGACTGTTTGGAAAGGCTACAGAAACACACACCTGACAGACAAGACTGGCGTACAGGAGCTGATTTGCTTTGTCGACATTACAATGGGCCAAGAGCAGAGGTCACTGTGTGTGTGTATGTGTGTGTGTGTCTGTGTGTGTGTGTGTGTGTGTGGCGGTGTTTGCGTGTTTTTCTGTGGTAATGAGTGTGCACATGCTCGCCTCTGTGTGTGTGTGTGTGTGTGTGCGTATGAATCCAAGCAAATTTTTTTTGTGTACATGCATGTGTGTCTGCGTGCATGTAGGTGTGTGTGTCTTTGTGTGTGTGTGTGTGTGTGTGTGTAGGTGACAGCTCCAGCCCCAAACTGACTGGCATCTGGCGGTGGCAGTTGTTTTAACAGCTGAGCTGACAGCATTAATCCGAACGCACCCAAATCAAAAGGAGACAACACCTGTTCACTGCTCCTGAGCCCAACCGAGGGAGGGAGGGGAGGGGAGGGGGAAAAACAGAGGGAGAGAGAAGTATGAATGGAGGCAGGGAGGAGAGTGACGGGGGATAGAGGAAGGTAGGGAGAGAAGGATGGAGGGAGGGAGAGAAGGAAGGTGGCGAAGAAGAGAAATAGGAGGACACGCATTGGTAGAGCGAGGACAGAAAGAGAGGGATGAGAGAGAGTGAGAGAGAAAGGAAGGAGAGGAGAAGGTGAGGAGAGAGGGATGAGATAGGAGGAGAGGAGGGATGGAGGGGGGGGGGGAACGATGAGAGCCGGCTTGCTGCCAGGCAACACACACACACACACACACACAGAGAGACATACGCACACACACAGCACTCTTTCCCCTGAGCAAAGCGGAAAGGGGCAGTGGGCCAAACGAGGAGGGAGGGGCGAAAATAGAGAGAGGAGAGGAGAGGAGGAGGGAAGGGGAGGGGTGAATGGACGGATGGGGGGATCCCGCAGGGAGAAAGAGAGGAGACGGCTGGAGGGAGGGGGGGGAGGGGAGGAGGGGAGGAGGGAGGGGGGTGAAAATAGACAGATAGACAAATAGAAAGACAGAGACTGACTGATCCACCACAAGTTGAAAAATCTGAGAAAACGACAAAAAGGAAGTGAGAGCGGCTAGTGTTGGCGAAGCAGGGGCTGAGCAGAAGAATGCGGCGGGGGGAGGAGGGATTGGGGGGGAGGGGTGTGGGGTGAGGGAGGGGGGTGGGGGGAGGGGGGAGGGGGGGGGCGATCCTGGAGCTGCCGAGCTTGTCTCCCAACATCTGGCTCAAATAAGGCCGGGTTGTGCTGTGGGCGCGGGGTCACGACCCCCGAGGCTGACAGCACAGACACACCACTTCATCTGCAGGACCCGCCCTCTGACCAGCCAGCCAGGGGTTAATTAATATAGACCCTCCGGCTTCAAAGACTGACACACTGACTGGCTGACTGGCTGACTGGCTGAATAGCTGCCGGATTGGAGGGCTGACTGACTGGCTGATTGGCTGGCTTGCTGTCTTGAATGTTGCTGCCTGAATGAATGACTGGCACAGCTACACATGTACACACACACACACACACACACGCACACACACACACACTTCTGAAAGCCTGTAAGTACAGATAACAAGAATCCTCTAAACCGAAAAGCCACACCGACTCTACACTACAATACGCACAACGCTTCTGGAAAGCCACACCAGCTAAAACTCTGTTCATAGCTGTAAACCTCCCTCCCTCTCTCTCTCTCTCTCTCTCTCTCTCTCTCTCTCTCTCTCTCTCCTTCTGTCTCTCTCTCTCTCTCTCTGTGAGTGTGTCCCAGCGGAAGCAGGAGAGGTGGCCCGTGGGTAGTGATTACACTGATTGTTGGCATGTGTCCGTTCGCTATCCCTGATGCATTATGGGTAGCTTGTGGCTCCTGGGTCAGGTCATGGGCTTGTGTGTGTGTGTGGGCCTAGATACGATCCCATGCCTCCACCCAGGCGGTTAAAGCCCCTCCACATCCATGTCAGGCCTTAAATCCCGGGCCGGACTGGGCCGATGTGGGTTAGGAAGGCTGTAGCTGTGCTGCTGTGACAGAGTGAGATGTAAAGTGAGTCGCTCTAAGCAGATTGTGCTACTTTGTACTCGAGCCCGCGAGGATTATACAGGGGAAAATGAGGCGTATTCTCTGTCACACACATACAGTATATTAACATATGTGGCATGTATAGCATGTAAAGCACAGAGACACACATAAGCGCACACACAAGCACACCTATATACATTATGAAAGTACATACACTGAATGTTACTCTCTCTCTCTCTCTCTCTCTCTCTCACTCACACACACACACACACACACAGTCACAGCTGATAAGCTCTAACATACAGCTTACAGTCTATTTACATTCATAGCCTACAGTAAGCTTACATGCTGCCATGAAGGTTAGATATCCTATAATGTACACTTGGCATACACACGATCCTGGTGAAAGTGTAGATGTGCATCTATAGGAGCTGCTTACACACACACACACACACACTTAAACACACAGATAGACAAACTCATGCATGCACACACACACACCAAACAATAGGCGCAGACAATCCCAATTTCATTTGGAGGTGCCAGGAAACTTGCAAATACTAAGAACTGGTATGATCTTGGTTGTTCCAGGATTACATGTTTAGCCTGGTTGATTTGCTTGTGTTTTACTAATTCAAATTCATCTCTCCATATAGCTCTCCCACCTGTATCTGTTCCAGTTTAGTTTTGAGAACTTCTATTCATGTACCAGACATTTATGCATGCGAAGGTGGTACACTGGACATGGAAATGACCCTGTAATGCAAAAGTGTGGGGAAGGTGCATAAAATAATCAGGTTTTGTTTTTGTTTTTTGTAATTTAGAGTTTAAAACAAAAATCAGGCATTCGGCTTTGGTATCAGTGCAGCAAAAAAGACATAAATGCATAATTTATGAGAAACTGCCCCCCATTATTTAAAGCTAACCTCTAAATGCCGGCGTGCACACACCATAACATTTGCATGTTAATAGAAACGTCTGGAAAACTAGAAGCATAGTGACACTTTTTTTATTTTCCAATGGCACTATGTCAAGAGGAGAAATAAAGCAGTTCATTGTAAAATGAGATATCCGCCGTCTGAGGAGAGTGACACCTACTCTCAACTGCTGCCATGTCAGTTAAGTACTTTATGGAATATTATTGAAGTTATCAGCTATCTTGAGAATTCCTTTTACAAAATAAAAATGTTTTCGAGGAGACAATCACCTGTGTTTTTTGTTTTTTTTTAACATCGATTTAATTTCCGTCAGCAATTCTTTTCCAGAATGTATCTGAGTTTATTTGTGTTCTTAATGCTTCCGTGAAAAGTTTGAAAACAAAATTTTCAGCTGCGTTTTCTATGCTTTTAATAAAGTAATTGAAGGACAAATGAAAGCCCGCGCACTTTACACAAAACTCATATTCATCTCGCAGCCATTCTGCAGCATAAACACATTCCTCTGTCTCTCCATGGAAATAGAAGAAAAGGGGAGAAAACAACAGAAAAGGCAGAAAAACAACAAGAGAGCGTGTAAATGAAGAGAGTTTATGAGGAGGCTGAATAGATAAATCAGGGATTCCAGTGATTTGGTCATGGGACGCGGTGTTGAATGGAAGTGAATGGGCGGATGCCGACACTTTGGGGCCTGTCTAATATTTGGGAGTCAGTGACAGGAGGCCTTTATGTGGGACAGTCTCACTCTCACACACATAGACACACATGGACACACATGGACACACACACACACAAACACAAACACATAAATACATTCACAAGATGTGCATAACACATACAGATGCACACATTCATATTACTAAGAAATACACACACACATGCATACATTTCCCTCACCCCATCACTGCCTATCCACACACACACACACACACACACACACACACACACATACACACACATACACATGCACACAGTGTGGGACAGTCAAACTCTGAGTGGGTCACAATAGCCAAGCTATGGAAGCTCTGGCTGATTCATGAACCTCAGGCCTTTGTCCTTAACTTAATGCCACGCCGGGAGGCCAATAACACACACACACACACACACACACACACATAGACGCACACACACACACACACACATAGATGCACACACACCATCAGGAAAACCACAGGACCCTCTCTCTCTCTCTAAGCCCCTTTATGCTCATGTATTGGACAAAGGCTGGGGCACTGCTTTTCCCAAACACACACACACACACACACACACACACACACATGCACACTATTCATCTCCTTAATATCGCTCATCTGGACTGAGAAGAATGGCAGAAAGGAGTTTCATCCCCACCGATTGTCTCGTGCAAGGCCGGAGAGAGAATGCCACGTTGAAAAGCAGACGCAAAACAATTCAATAAGAAAAGTGACTTGAATGCGCCTTTCATCGAGCCAACAATGGCCGGCCCCACAATAGGCCTCAGGTTCTCCCCATGACGCCGCCTGTTTCTCATGCCACAAAGGAGAAAAAAAAAAAAAAAAAATCCGAAAACGAATTGACTCGCTTCGAATTGTGAGCCATATCCATCTCTGCTCACTTTATTTGGATTTTTTTTTTTTTTTTCTTCTTCTACCCCCCCCCCCCAAATTTCTACTAAGAGCGCTGTGAAGTCACTGACACAATGACGCTCAGATAACAGAAAAAAAAAAAAAGAAAAATAATAAATAAAAAAAAAGGTTTTCCCCGACAACCACGTTCTCGATTGACGGCTGATTGTCGGCGACGCGGAGTGTGAGCTCTTTGAATTGTTAACACAATCGGCTTCACCCGCCTCAAAGTGAGTCGCAATTGCCACCGAAGGATGACATTCATTTGTATGGAATCATTTTATCACTTTAATATTGGGAGGTTTTTGTACCCAGAACGCATCTGGATTTTTACAAAGAGGAAGAGGTTTTTTTTTTTTTTTTTCTGTCTCTGCCGGGCCACAGTAAAGGAATAAGGAAAAGAGGAGTAGCGTAAAAAAAACAATACATGGAGTGGAAATCTCCTTGAAAATGGGTTTAAAGCAGAGTTTGTCTCAGTAAGCATAATGCCATGATAAGAACTTCTCTTTAACGAATGCTGACCGTCTGTTTACAGCCATTTAACTTGTTTCCCATTTCCTATCTGGCTGGTCCCTTTAATTGGCAAACAGGAGGACAAATCTCTCTCTCTCTCTCTCTCTCTCTCCCTCTCGCTCACCCTAACTTTCTCTCTCCTTTGCAGCGAACAAAAAAACATTCTCTCTTTCAACCTCCCCTCTCCTTCGTTTCACTCCCCTTTCTTTTCCCAGTGCGAGAAGAATGATCAGGACAAACAATGGCTGTGAGAGTCCTGCTGCACTTCATGTTAATTTATACAACTAACTAATTACCGACAAACGGTGGAAATCACATAAAGACGTTCGCCCGCTCCCACGCTAGGGCTGTGAACCTGCTGCTGTGTGTGTGTGTGTGTGTGTGTGTGTGTGTATGTGTCAGTTCACACAACCTCCTTGGAGATCTGTACGTAAAAGTTGCAGGTTCATGTGATAGCTTGTGAGCCATGAGTTGATCTTTATGGTGTGTGTGTGTGTGTCTGTGTATATCTACCTACTCGATGTGTGTGTGTGAGTGTGTGTAAATGCGCATGTGCGTGTGTGTTTGACATAACCCCCCAGATAGCGGAGCGGTGGAGGGATTAAGCAAAGTGGAGGGGGGGGGGGAGGTAGGATTGACGGACGGATGAACGAGAGACTCGCCTTGCTCCCTCCACTTCTCCGGCTCTTTTTTCTCCTTTCTTCTCCCTTTCTTTCTCTCTCTCCTTCTTCTTGGCAGAATGTATCCGCCCTTCCCATTGTCACCCATTGGAGTGTACGGAGGCGTGAGGGAGCTCCGGCCACTGTGTGCTTGTGTGGCACAATGGCCTTGCCTAAGTGCTGTCCTATAAAATGCCTCAGTGCTCTCTAAAAGCAAACCCTGGGTTCCCTCCCTGCCTTGAAAATAGATGAAGCGCTGTGCGTGCGTGTGTGTGCATGTGTCCGTGTGTTTGTCTGTGTGTGTCTGTGTGTGTGTGTGTGTGTGTGTGTGTGTTGCTGTGACATCCGTCAAAGGGTTGACATTTTCAGTATGGAGAGCCGTGCGGTGGAGCGCCTTGTGGCAGCGAGTACGCTCAGCCATAAAAACACCATTCTGTTTGACCTCCAGGTCGCCGGCGTGGCTGTAAACCTGCACACTGTGGGTGTATGTGTGTGTGTGTGTGTGTGTGTGTGTGTGTGTGTGTGTGTGCATACTCGACAAACGTCCAGATCCGGGCCATAAAGTGTAGAGGCCAGGATCTGACCTGGGAGCAGCACCCTGCCTCAGTAAAACAACAGGAATATCCGCTATTCGCTGACCCCAGTGCAGTCAAGGCCAGGTGACTTACTAAGAGCATAACTCTGTTTAAAGGACATGTAGGGGATGTTAGAGACAAATTATATATAGGTCCAAAATCAACAAACTTATCCTTTAATGCCACTGAAGCCTCACCATCACGTTCAATGCAGAATTATTCAAAACTACGGACGTTTTCTTCCTCTTAAACGGCTACGACTTAAGATAACTTCAACAACGATCCATTAGTTTTTCTTTGATCATTTTGTCAAAGTGGATGTCAAATCTTTAAAACAGTGGATGGCTTGTTTTGGATATCTCAATCTGAAAGAGTACTTTTACATATTCAAACCTGCAGCATCATGGCTGCTTTGTTTAACTGATCAATCATTAACACTTAACTTGAGGTGGTGCTCATAAGGCTTTGTAAGTGCTTTATTGTGAGTGCATGTTATTATCGTTAGAGCATGATATATTAAATACAATATGCAAAATATTTAGAAGGTTGAATCATTTACAGGGCAACTGTGTGGTTAATGACATGATATTAAATTGAAGGTAGTTTTGCTGGTGTAAATTTTGCTTTAATTTAGTTTCTCAAGGGCTCGCACTTCAAATCCAAGGAGTTTTCAGACATCCAAGGTCTTGTTTGTTAAGCTGCTGCTGCATCAACACAAACCTCCATCACAGGGTTTTCCTCAGGATGCAAAGTGTTGATTGCAGGATGGAGAGAGCTGAGGCATACTGATGAATTTGGATGCTATATTTTCATAAAAAAATCAAGTACTTTCAAGGCCATTCATTCATTTTCAAAAGCTTTCAAGGCCTTATTTATTTTTTTATCCAATCTACAACTTTCAAGGATTTTCAAGGCCGATGGGAACCCTCCATGTAAAGTGTTATCGATTAATCTCTGGTTGAAGGTGATTAAGCCAAATCCACTGAAAAGAAACACAAATTCCAGATGATTAGCCCTGTGTGTCTCTGTTTTCAGCAGAGGCTGCACTGAAAATAAATAAATAAATAAATAAAAAAACCTCCAGCATCAGCCTCTAAACTGCCCAGTCCCTGAGGCCCCCGAGCCCCAGTGACGGGTAGCTGTGGCTGGGTAGCAGAGGGTCGGCAGAGGGGTCCAGAGATGGAGCTCAGCTGGAGGAGAGGAGGAGGAGAGGAGAGGAGAGGAGAGGAAGCGGAGGAGGAAAGGAAGAGGAGGAGGAGGAGAGGAGGAGGAGGAGGAGGAGGAGGAAGAGGAGGAGGGGGAGTGAGGGTGAGTGTCTGGTGAACGTCCAGGCCAGTGGAGGCACCACTCCAGGGGCTGAGAGGAACATCTGTGCCCCATTTAGAGACGTTTCTCCTCTTTTTAATCCTCATCGTTTTTCATCTCTCCCATTTTGCTGCTTCTATCGACCCCTCATTCTATCTATCTGTCTATCTGTCTATCTATCTATCTATCTATCTATCTATCTATCTATCTATCTATCTATCTATCTATGTGTTTATCATGTATTTCTCAGAGGCAACATGTCTCCTTTTCCAGAGCCAGGCTCATAGATCATCACCAGGCTTTGCTCCGTGGCAGAGGGGTCACAAGGGGTTAAATGGAGAGTCCAAGGGAACTGTCCAACCCAGGTGTGTGTTTGTGTGTGTGTGTGTGTTTATGTGTGTGTGTGTGTGTGTGTGTGTCCTGTATCTGCAGCCATCTCTCCTGGGTTTAGCCCCGTCTCTCCTCTCGACCCTGCGCCTCCCGCGACGCTCTGCACTCTGCTCTCATTATTCCAGGTAATGACACACACACACACTCCAGCACGAGCCACTCGCCCAGTGGCCTCTCGTCCCGACTCCAGACACACACACGGACACACACACACACAGACACACACACAGACACACACACACACGCACACACAGACATAAGGCAGTGTCATGGCATTCTTATCTTTGCTGTTTCCTTTCCTCTTCATTTCTCTTGAAGAATTTATTAAAGTAGGCGGCTAGTGGTGTGTGTGTGTGTGTGTGTGTGTGTGTGTGTGTGCATGCACATATATGTGTCTGAGTGTGTGTGTGTGTGTGTGTGTGTGTATCTCCAGGGTAGCAGGTGGCCGGTGGAGTAAGACAGGAGATGAATGGAGAGAGCAGGAGAGCGGTGTAGCATGGTTGGGCCAGGCCATAGGGGACAACATCGCTAGTCATTTATTAGAGGCCAACACACATACACACACCTCACATGCACTCACCCGAATGCGCGCACACACACACACACACACACACACCACACACACACAAACACCACAGACGTGCACGCGCATACAGTCGCAAATACATATGCAAATACACACGCACAAGTATACATGCTCCCAAAGGCTTAAACAGAGGCACACACACCCACAAAAACAAAAACACACACATACGCACACACACACACACACACACACACACACACACACACACTGACCTAGTATCTACCACTCTCCATTCATCTAGCCTAAGTAGAGCAACACTAGCCACAGACACAAAACTATATCTTTCAAACTTAAGCCTTACTTTGTGGGTGTGTGTGACTGTCTATGCGTGTGTGTGTGTGTGTTCGTGTGTGTGTGTGTGTGTGTGTGTGTGTGCCTGAGAGCATGCATGGTGTCTCGCTCAGGGCCTGCCTTCGATAAGACGAGCCCCTCTCTCTCTCTCTCTCTCTCTCTCTCTCTCCCTCTGTTTTCAAGATGTTTATCGTTTTCTGACCCATTTTGTGTCATTGGCCCCTTGTTCGCATCCCTCCTGGTGCTAATGTTCCTACACTCTGAGTATGTGTGTGTGTACGTGTGTGTGTGTGTGTGTCATTGATCCAGCTGGAAGCAGTGTGCATGTGTGTGTGTAAGAGAGAGAGAGAGAGAGAGAGAGAGAGAGAGAGAGAGAAAGAGAGAGAGAGAGAGAGCAGTAATAATCCAGGCCTTTCATAATGATTAAAGCCTTCATTAAATTTTCATCCCAACCTGCTGTTTGCTGCTAATGGCCTTTGTGAGCCACACAGCCAAACAATAGCTAGCCGGGCACAGAAAAGGGATTTCTATCTCGCGTTCAATACAGCCCCTCTTCCTTTCTCTCTCTCCCTCTCCATCTCCCTCTGCCTCTCTTCATCTTTTCTCTGCTTCCCTTTTCTTCCTTTTCTCTCTTTTCTTTCTTCCTTTCTCTCTCGCTTGCCCTGGGTTTTTGTGTCTGTGTGTGTGTGTGTGTGTCTCTCTCTGTGTGTGTGAGAGTGTGTGTTCTTGGTCTGGAGGCGCTGGGGCCTTTTGTTAGCGCGTTTCATTTAAGCGGAGGGCAGATAATGCTCCGGGTTGGTTTGGATGCCGCACCACTGTGGCACTCTGCTAATGGGGTCTGTGAAGACACTGCTCTCTCTCTCTCTCCTTCTCTCTCTCTCTCTCTTTCTTCCTCTCTGCCTCCCGCTCTCTCCTCGCCTCTCACTCCTTCTGTCTGTCCTTCTCTCTCTCCCTCCCTCTCTCTCTCTCTCTCTCTCTCTCTGCACTGGCTGACTCATAAAGATCCATTATTGTTGTTTTTTTCCTGTGCAGTCGGTTCATGAGGTCCAGTGAAGCAGCGAACAACCCAAAACACACCTCAATTACAGCTCTGCTCGACAAACAGGCCAATTTTTTTTTTTTTTTTTTTTTCGTAAAATGTGCCACAACAGGCCTCTCTATCGACTGGAGTAAAAACAAGCAGACGGCGAGAGCTGACCAGCGCTGTCAAACCTTACGGAAAAGGCTGGAAAATAAGGTGAGCACATCGCAGCTTGAAATGAAAGCCTGTTGATGTACTGTGGAAACACAAACACACACACACACACACACACACACACACACACACACACGAGTACACATGGAGACAAACACACACTGTCTTGCTGCACTCTTCTATAACTTTTTGGGTCCTGTGTGATTTGGGGCTGCATGGTGCGTCTAGGGCAGAGGTGTTTACAGGGAGAGATATGGATTCTCAGAAAACACACAGCAGTGGATTTGGAAGCTAGAGGGAACGTGTGAAAGTGTGCGAGAAGATTTCAGAGAAGACAGACTGTCCTGAACTGCTCTTAAACCATCAAATTCAAGGACTTTTCAGACTTTCAGGGTCTCGTTTGGTGAAATTCAAGGACTCAAAATCGACATTCATGATCTTGTCAAGTCAAGAAATCATAGTGAAATCGTGTTAAAGCTGCTGCTGTATCAACACAAATTTCCATCGCAAGGTTTTCCTCAGGACATTAAGTGTTGAAGCTAATGAGAGCTGAGGCATACTGATGAATTTGGATGCTATAATTTAATAAGAAATCAAGTACTTTCAAGGCTATTCATTCATTTTCAAAAGCTTTTAAGGCCTTATTTTACCCTACAAATTAATCTATTAATCAATCTACTTGATTAGCCATGTTTATCTTTATTTTCAGCGGTGGCTGCACTATATTACGCAAATTATATTATTACCCCATCTTCCTAAACAACACGGGTACCTGTTGGTAATCTCCTTGTCGCATTATTACTATCACATTATTATTATTAATACATGTTCACAAGACTAAAGCACCAATTAAGGCGCTCCATAGAAATTACAGAGTTGGCCATGGGCTGATTTTATCCCTTGCACTCCAACAGTTAGCCCAAGGCTAAGTTTGAGAGTCAAATACGGGGGCTAACAGAGCTAAGCTGTCTAGCCCTGGGCAAAAGTCAGGTTTAGCCTATTTTACAATGTGTGAAACCTTTGTTATCCCAGGACTGAGAGCCCATTTAGCTCTGAGTTAAAAAGCCGGTAGGATGCAGTTAGCCCTCACTGTTTATTTAGCTGATAGAAATCTTGAAGTGTCTGTCCACCCTTGATAATCTAGCAGGGAAACATTTGGAGAATTGCTAAGATAGACAAGTGTGTTTGCAGGCTTTTCACACACTCACACTGTTGGACATGCATACACTACACACACACACACACACACACAACACACACACACACACACAACACAGCACACACACACGCATCTTATTTGTCAGGTTGTGATAAATATGCAAAGCGTGGTGGACAATAGGCCCAAACAGCTGATGCTGTCTGTCTGTGTGCTGGAAAAACAAAGGCTCGCCTCTCATCTGAATGTGTGTGGGTTCATAACAGAGACACAGAGAGAAAGAGAGTGATAGAGACAGAGAGAAAACAAGACAGAAAGCAAGAAAAAAGAGAGTAAGAACAACAGAGCGTGATAAAAGAGCGGCGTGGAGCCAGAGGGTCGGCGGGGAGCCGCGGATCACACATCTGGCCGTACAGGCATTCCTTTCATCACTGACCTTCTGGCTCGTTCTTGATCAGCTCCTCCATCTTGCGCTGCTTCAGTGTGTCCACCACGTCCGCCAGGCTGCCCTTGCGCCTCTCGGGGGTCCCCAGGGTGCCCGCGGCCGAGCCCCCGTCGCTGCAGGGCCGCCCCCCGCCTCCAGCCTCCTCCTTGCCCGGTGAGGTAGCGTTGTGCTGGGGGTAAGGACTCAGCGAGCTCCCCTTAATGCCATCCTGCTCCTGGAGGAGAGGAGAGGAGAGGAGAGGAGAGGAGAGGAGAGGAGAGGAGAGGAGAGGAGAGGAGAGGAGAGGAGAGAAGAGAAGAGAAGAGGAGGGGAGAGGAGAGGAGAGGAGAGAAGTAGGAAAGTAGAGGAAAGAAAGAATGGGGGGGAAGGGAAGAGAGACAAGATGAGATCCAGAAAACAGTTCAACTCAGAGAGATACAACAAATGATAAAGAAGAGAAGGAGGAGGAGATGGAGGAGGAGGGGCTGGCATACACCCACTCATTATCTCCATCCTCCCTCAATCTCGCTCTCTTTTTTCTCTCCATCTCCCCTTCTCGTAGCCCACTGCAGCAGACTTTCATCCCGGGCCAGTTATCTCAAGTTAGGGCACACTCCCCCTCTCTCTCTCTCTCTCCCCCTCTCTCTCTCTCTCTCTCTCTCTCTCTCTCTCTCTCTCTCTCTCTCTCTCTCTCCCTCTCTCTCTCTCTCTCTCTCTCTCTCGCATCCTCTGGAATCTGCATTTGACTGACTTGGAGGTACTTGACAGAGCGAGCACATGAAACAACGGCAAAAAGACTCCACACACTCTTAGACGCACGCTAACTCTTCATTACAAAGCTCCGGCGGCTCGGCTTTGAGGGACGTCCAACTCTACTGTACCGATCCCCGAGCCCAAGTTTCTGTGCTTGCGCTACTTTTGTCCTAAGACTCGCAACAATTAATGCTGAGGATGCAACTCCATCAAAAAGTTTTAAAAAAAATAAACAAAACGTAGGAGCTGTGTCAAATAATTTCCATAAACTTAGGAAAGGAACTGAGAAGGGTAAAACATTGACAACGGAAGAAACAACCAGGATCACCTTCACCACAGCAACAAAACATATACAACAATAATCCTGCATAATTCAGCAGGCTTATCGCTCAATATTATGTCACGGCATTATAACGAATAATATGCTGCTGTCTTGTGGCTAAAGTTTACATGGTGCTTTGCATGTTGAGTACAGTTCATGACCTTAGGGTATCGTAAACATACTCAAAACACATTTGGTAAGTTAAACATTTACATGGGTGTTGATAATAAAATGGGATTCCTGCTTTCATTTTAAAAAATTGTACTCAAAATTTTACTTCCAACCCTGATGATTTTTCTGATTTTTAAGCTTTTTCATCAAGTTGCTATCGTGTTATAAAGACAGGCAGAGGTGAAAATGCTACAAATCTGCATACCTCTTTAAGTGAATGAATTTGACTAAAGTTTAACGAAACAAATAAACAACAACAGTAAGGAGAACAACAACCCCGACAACAACAGCTTAATGGTAAATAAATTCTGCTGTCTTAATCTTTGACCTGGTAAAACCTGTGTTTGTTGGACGGTCCTCACGATAGACTTAATACCGGCTCAGCCCAATTAACAGTGACACTCACAGGGAGGACGCCGTCGGCTTTGAGAGAGCACACACACACACACACACACACACACACACACACACACACACACATATACTAAGGTGTGTGTTGTACGGTTCAATTACAGAAGCAGTCAGTCTGTCGATCAGCCAGCCAGTGTGTGAGCTCAGCTCTTTGCAGACAGGCAGGTCAACGGTCCACAGGGTTAATCTTTGGCTAATCGCACTACAGTATGGAGCTCGCCACCTGGGACCGCAGCGCACACACACACACACACACACACACACACACACACACACACACACACCTCTGTCTGTCTCAGTGTGTGTGTGTGTGTACATGAGAAGCAGAGAGAGAGATATAAAAACACACACACCCTGTGTTTTGTGGTGACACATTCCAGCTGTATTAATGACAGTAGGGTGTATTACAGTGGTTATGATCACTCACTAATCATTAACTAGCATGCTGCCGGTGGAGGTGGAACTTAATACCCAGATCACAGTCCACTATGAAGTCATCTGGACCCCAGCATGAACTCTATTCTACTCTATTCTGTTCCATTCTATTGTATTTTATAACAAGCCATTCTAGCCTGAATGAAGGTATTCCATTCTGCTCAAATAATGCCAACGGTCAGGCCAATTGAAGGTTTTCTATTCTATTCTATTCTGTTCCATTCTATTGTATTTTATAACAAGCCATACTAGCCTGAATGAAGGTATTCCATTCTGCTCAAGTAAGGTCAACGGTCAGGCCAACTGAAGGTTTTCTTTTCTATTCTATTCTATTCTACAACATGACATACTAGGCTGAACGAAGGCATTCTATTCTACTTCAATAATGCCAATAGTCAGGCCAAATTAAGGTGTTCTATTCCATTCTATTCTATTCCATTTTTTCTATTCTATAATGCGTCATACTTGGCTGAATGAGGGTTTTCTATACCTTTCTTTTGTTTTCTTTTCTTTTTTGTTTCATTTGTTTCTGATAATGCCAAGGGCGAGGACAGATGAAGATTCTTTTTTTTTTTTTGGTTAAAAGCCAAACCATCTTTCTTAACCGTGTTTGGGGGCCGAGCAAACGAAGCAAAGGAGTCAAATCGTTTCTCTGCATTCTACTGGGAGAATAGAGCCGAGCCGAGGCAGAGGCTTTTAATATTGACGATGCTTTCATTGTCAGTGGCCAAACACGATATGAGAGGCACAGCAAACCTGAGAAACCATTCTCACCTGGCATTTTCTTCACTTCATTGACTCCCTCTCTGTCTCTGTCTCTCTCTCTCTCTCTGTCTCTCTCTCTGTCTCTTTCTCTGTCCAGACTCTGAATAAGTCAGCACGCTCAATAATTCACTAATTCTCTCAGCGTTAGTTTTTCTTTGCACGTCGCGGCCGTAGCGGAGAGGGACGTCCCAGTAATGCGGAGCGTGACAGCGATGACATGGCTGTAGCAGTTGTGTTTATCTGATGGGACGATGAGTTACGGGCTTCAGTCTGTCCTCCGCTGAGAGGGCCGCTACAGAGGACAGGAGGACAAGTCTTGTGATCTTAAAGCTCTGAAAGCCTGCACTCTTCTCCTCTCACCACCTGACCAAGTCACAGCTAGAGGCCTGAACCCACTTTCTCCCTTTTAGTCTGTCTTAGACTGTCTTTGTGTCTTCCCTTTTGCTCCCTTCCTTTCTTTCTCTCCCTCCATCTCCTCAGATTAGAGAAATTCAGCCTTCAAATGAGAGCCTTTGTGATTACCAGTTGCATCAGCATCGGCACGACATGCAAATGCAACATGAGAGAGAGAGAGATAGAGAGAGAGAGAGAGAGAGAGAGAGAGAAAGAGTGTAAGCGGGTAGAAGTCGAAGAAAGAAAGAAAGAGGAAGAGAGAGAGAGAGGGGAGAAAGAGAGGCAATGCTATTAGAGGAAATGAGAGAGCGCGAGTTGACAGAGAGATACGAGAGAGAGAGAGAGAGAGAGAGAGAGGAAGAGAAAGAGAAGGGAAGGCAGGCATCTTGAAGGCAGCGGTCACACCTGTCACATCCCATTTATCTAATCCAGCGCCTACTTAAAACAGCCGCACTCTTTCTTTCGAGAAAGATGTCGCGCAAACAAAACAAACAGAACAAGAAAAAACGGGAGATGGAGGGGATGAAGGAGGGAGGGAGGGAGGGAGGGATCGGCGGGTGAGGGGGGGGGGAGGGTGCATTTGGGGGTTCGGTGGGGAGGGGGTCAGATCTCTTTGCTCTGTCGAAAATCTGCCAGGGAGATGTCATCTCGCGGCGTCCAACAATGAAGGTCATTTCCCAATCAAAGGGAATTAGCAGGGAGCCGTGGCTTCTTCAAAGACCTGGTACATTAGGGGCCCGTGACATTATTTATGTGTGAAGTCAGACAGACAGCCTTATCCCCGAAGGCAACTTAAATGGCTTATATATATATATTTATTTATTTTTTATTTTATTTTTTATTTTTTCACCCACCCCAGCATAATAATCCATGCGCCGCGCTGACATATTTACCCTGGCGATTTGCGCTCGGTCCAAGACAGAGGGATCAAAAAAAAAAAAAAAAAAAAAGACAAGATACAAGACAAATTCATCCATTGTGCGCCGGTGTCAATCACCAGCGAGCGTCTATGCGTTCCTGGGGTACGACTCCACTCATCAATATGCATTTATTCGCAAATAAGTACGAAATTTATGGATACTGTAAACGTTCATGCCCTTGTCTCCCTCGTACATGTGTGCGAGCATGTTCTTTTTTGCCATTTCTGTGCGTATGGGTGAGCTGTGTGTGCACATAGCCTGTAGGTGTGTGTGTGTGTGTGTGTGTGTGTGTCTCGCTGCATGTGTATGTGCATGTGTAAATGCGCGAGTGCCTGGATATATGTATTTATATGCACTGGATGTGGCAGGCTGACAGTGTGGGCGGTTCTGCCTTTAGTTCGCAGATGTCAATTCTCTTCCAAATGACTGGAACAAAGTAAAAATTGCGCCTCTCTCTCTCTCTCACTCTCTTTATCCTTTTACTGCCTCTGCAATGGAACCGAATTAAACAACTTTTGTCTTCTTAAGCTCATCTGTGAGGGGAGGTTGGTTTAAACACACTTAACTCTTGCCAGAAAAAAAAAAAAATCCAAATGCTATTTTTTTCCTTCCGCCAGCACAGATGCCGCCGTTCATGTTCTTCTTTTTCCCCCCCCAATTCCTTCGTCTTCTTCTTCCCTTCCTCCTTCTCTGTTGCCCAACTAACTCTCTCTCTCTCTCTCTCTCTCTCTCCCTCCCTCTCTCTCTGCCATAGGCTGACATGTCTCGGGCTTTGGAAGGTGTACGTGTGAAAAACAATATTTGATGCTTGGCGCGTCGTTGTGGATCAAGGCATGGACAATGTGGCAGTAGGAAGCACTGGAAACAGCTGCTCAACTAAAGCAGACACACACACACACACACACACATACAGAGAAATACACACACACAAGAGAATGTCACTGATCAGTCCTGGAGGGGGGTAAGACTTAGCCGTACGCCAGAGCTGCCAATCTCCGCGACATACACTTAACACACCTCCGATACAGTGCCAAACACACACACACACACACACACACACACACACACACACACACACACACACACATATACACGGCAAATCCCTTTACAGTGCCATGGCTAAACACAGACACTGTCAGTTTTGACTCGGAGGTCCCTGAGGCTGGGACAAGCAGGAGAACACAAAGACACACACACACATACACACACACACACACACACACACACACACACACACACACACACACACCACTTTTATCCTCCTGTTCCAGCCATATGGTTGGTTGAGCTTTAACATGGAAATATCTCCAAATTTTGACAAAAGCCTGTTGTATCCACATTCCCAAAATAATCAAAAAATCTGTCAACCATATAGAAAATTATTACATTACATTAAACATAATGGTAATTGGTAAAATAGCTAAAACAATAATATTAATAAACATTTTAAATGATGCCAATTTCCATTAAAATACTTGTTGAGAAATTTCAATGCCTTATTTGTGATTTAACTTATTTTACAATAATAAGACACTTGCCCTTTCCTTATCTGAAAACGTACAGCTGTATTTTCTGTATTTTAAATAGCAGTTTGGCTAAAATGCATGCCAGTATATTTTACCACGACCCCTAGTTGTTGACAGGCAAGCGTGTGTTGATTCATTAGCGCATCACTGGCATGAGAAATTAAGTGTGACCACTGTGTCTCAAGACTGCTCAATGACTGTGTTAAATCTGTCAAATTTACATGAACACACATACACACACACACACATACACAGACAAAAAAAAAGAGGGAGAGAAAGAGAGAGCTTGTTGGGGAATATGGAGAAGAAAAAAACGGCAGAAGAGATATCCTCCTAGTTTTCTATCTCGTTAGCGTGCGTCTCGCCCGTTAGGAAAAGGTAAATGGAATAATTAGCATTTGTCCATTAACACTTGCATGAGAGAAGCTGCTGCCATCTCCTCAACTTGAAAAGATTTTTTTTTCTTGTTTTTAGGAGGATCTGAAAGACTGCAGGACGGATAAACACTCAACCATTTAGCGCCTGAGAGAAAGAAAAAGAGAACAAAAGAAAGAAAGAAAGAAAGAAAGAAAGAAAGAAAGAAAGAAAGACAGTGTTGTTTTCTGAAGTTCCGAAACATTTTCACAAATCCGTCCCTTTCTCAGTTTTTCACAGTTTCAGACTCACTCCAGACAACTGTACCCGTTACTTGACTGGCTCACCTCACTTGACTATTGCTAAAATCCTTCCCATGAGGCATTTGAACTGAAAACACCCCCCTGGAAAGCCTCCGCTCAGCAGGTTCACCTCATCTGAATCGGGAGCTGTCGGCCAATCGGTGTCCTCGATCTTCAAAATTCATTCAATATACACCATTTTAACTAAGCTACATTTATTTGCAGAACAACGAAAACCGAATAATTTGGCACCTTTAAGCCTTTTTTTAAACGTGTATTTGAGTGCTGTTTTCATGTTGCGTGTGTGTGTGTGTGTGTGTGTGCGTCTACATTTGTGTGTGTGTGTGTGTGTGTGTGTGTTGTGGCTCCGCGGGCGGGCAAAGCAGCCCGGGCCAAAGCCGAGCAGGCAGTGCGAGGCGGGCGGGATGAAGAGGTCAGTGTGTGTAGCCGAGCGCTCCTCCGCCGCCGCCGTGTTAATTTACTATGACAAGATAAAGCTGTAATCTCGTCTCTCCGCGCTCTTCCTCTCCCTCTCTCCCTCTCCCTCTCCCTCTCTCCCTCTCCCTCTCCCTCTCCCTCTCTCCCCCGCTGCCTCACTTCCAAGTCAACCAGTCGCCGACGAGCCATTTACTTCCCCCTATCACTTCACTACAATTGCCGTGACAGAGCCGCCCCCCCTCCCTCCCTCCTCCACCCCCCTTCCTGGTCCCACTCAACCCAACACACCCCCACCTCGTTGTAAATCTCCTTCTCTCTCTCTCTCTCTCTCTCTCTCTCTATTTCTCTTCATCCACTCCTCGCTGCCAGTCAGCGGCGAAGGGATTGGCGCTGCAAAGCCCCCCGAAAAAAAAAAAAAAACTTAACACACGTCTTACAACATGCCAGGCAGTCGGATAAACCCCCACCCCCACCCCCTCTCTCCACACACACACACACACACACACACACACACACACACACGGCCGTCCCCAAGATGATGGCTTGCCACTTAATAATCCACATCAAATATTATGCTGTGTATGAGACCCCCCTCCCCCCCACAACACACACACACACACACACTCCATCTCGGTCTGTCTGTCTCTCCCCTTCACTGTCACTTACTACTTATTGGGTTAAAGAGGAGTTGTGTGTCGTTTTGGGATATTTGAGGATTTTTCATGGGATGGGGGGTTTGATTTCAATCCCTTAATAATGACCACAAGAGTCAACAAATGTTGGGACAGCAGAGAGTTCTATAAAAACTGGATGGTATTAATGATAGTAATGATTATTATAATAACACCAACCATTTTATATGTATTTCTTTCATTTTTGGTCACAACACAAACTTTGACTATTGTGACCAAATGGAAAAAAAAAACTATTTTGATGAGATGTTTGTGGTTGTAAAGTGTAAATATTAAAGATAAATCTATCTAAATACACCCAAAGTAATCTAATCACTGCCTTCAACAGCCGCTGATAACCCTGTGTGTGTGTGTGTGTGTGTGTGTGTGTGTGTGTGTTCCCGCGTGCTCCCAGGACTTTGGTTTACAGTCGTTGCCTGTTGTCACACATGCAGAGTCCATCGTGGGAGGGGCCTGCGGGCTAATCAGCGGGCTAATTACAGAATTAGCGTACCATTACAGCTCCTAAGCACTGTTTCATTGTTTTACAGCACGCATCCATTTCCAGCGCTCCGGCTTTATCGTCGGCGAGGGAGGAGGGGGGGGGGGGGGGGAGGTCGGCGCTCCCTATCAGCACGCCGCTTTTTTTTTTTTTAAAGGTGTGTATCGAGGCGAGGGCCCAGGAGGAGGTCAGAGGGTGTAAAGTGTCACGGCGACGCATGCAGCTCTCTCCGATTTGGATTAAACAGCTCATGCTCATTGCAGAATAATTACATAGCACAGAAGATTACATCCTCTTACATGTCAGTTGCCTAAAATGCCCTAAGACAGCCAATCATTTCACAGATATTCAAAAGTGAGTTTGACTTTCATGCTTTCGTCACGTTTTTCTGATGGCGGACAAACATGATACAGAACTACATAATGCAGACCAGCGACACATAATATACAGACATGTAATCACACTTACTGTATATATGTAAATCACAACGCATGTACATAACGTGTAAATCTATGAATCACATGCAAAAAATACAATCATCCTGAAAACTGTACATGCAGGGGGCACACACACACACACACACACACACACACACACACACACACACACACACACATACACCTGAACTAACACAAATATACAATTAGCCCATACACTGCACTGGCTTCACACGCAATGTTTTGCAGTGCACACACCAAAATACAGAGGACGCAATGAAACTGCACAAATAACACACACACACACACAATGTTCGCACACACACACACACACACACACACACATACACCTGAACTAACACAAATATACAATTAGCCCATACACTGTACTGGCTTCACACGCAATGTTTTGCAGTGCACACACCAAAATACAGAGGACGCAATGAAACTGCACATATAACACACACACACACACACACAATGTTCGCACACACACACACACACACACACACATACACCTGAACTAACACAAATATACAATTAGCCCTACACTGTACTGGCTTCACACGCAATGTTTTGCAGTGCACACACCAAAATACAGAGGACGCAATGAAACTGCACATATAACACACACACACACACACACACACACACCCAATGTTCGCACACACACACACACACACACACACACACACACACTCTTACGCACACAAATGCACTTACACGTACAGGGCCATACATTCAGCACCACCACACAATGTCACACTTCATCCTGAAGAAAATGAGTCATTGCTATGGCTCACATTTTGCAGTCACGCAACACACATTTGGTACATCTCTGTCTCTCTGCCTCTGCATCAAATGGGCTCAAGGCGACGGCTGGTGGCGCGCACATAAAAGCAAAAACACACTCGCACCCAAACAGTAGCCTTGAACCTCCATTTTTCCCATTTTTTAAAAACCTCCAGCTCTGCCAAAACTGCTTTTTACTGCTGTGGAAAGTAAATTTCTCCGTCTTTAGAAATCTCACTCTTTTCATGTCTATCTTGAATCACGACTGAACAAATATCCATTTTTTTTTTTTTCCTCATTGTTGAGTTTTGTGTCGTTTTTTTTGTGTTCGGGGGCCTAAAAGGTGACTCTTATTCACCGTAAGAAGAGTAAACAACATACCGAAGTCAAAGAGAAGATTTAGATCCAAGCGCTACAAGGAGAGCTCCGACAAATGTCTTTTCTTTTCAACAAAAAAAATCTCCCCGGGGATAACCTCCGCACAAATGAATGCAAATTCCATAAAATCAACACTATTCAAATAATATTTAAAAGGCTTCACTCCAGAATGCTATATTATCCATAATAAACCCATTTCAAAAGAACATACATAGTCAATAAACGTTATTAACAGTTGAATCCATCCTCAAAATAGTACTATTTTTTAAGTCAAGGTTCTACTTTTTTCACTTTTGTACTTGTGATAATTTTATATATTTTTCAAACAAAGAACAACTCATGTAGGAATGAAAGTGGCTCTGGAAGCAAACGTTTGCCCTCCTGACCTCAGATCAGCGCTGAGCATCCCTTCCTATATGCCGGGGGTCAGGATTACCATGCGGATAATCTGATCTGGGGTCTGCGCCCCGAGGGTCACTTTCACCCCCACGCCTTTCAAACACAGAATACCAAAGGGCAAACAGCCAATGGAGAGAGAGAGATGAGGGCCAAGTAGCCAATGATGAGTGTCAAAGAGTCTACGGAGCCAAAGAGGCAGATAGGTGACTTGATGGGCGGGACTTACAAGGATAGAGGACCAATAGACAAGGACCAATAATGTAAAGCAGGCAGGTCATTGATTAAATTTTATGAAGTCCTTGGAGAGTCAATTTAACACTTTAAAGCCAATGTCTTCCTTATACAGACAGTGTATTGGGAACTTTTTGAGTCAATTGATCTAAGTAATGTCATTTTCAACGGGGATGAGAATTGGCAAATGAGACAAAAATAACGTGGATCTTATGGAGGGCTATGAGAAAAACACTGAAAATAGTAACAGCACCAGCTGACTCTGAATCAGCGCTCAAGGCCACCGTCACCCATGGGTGGGCACAGACACCCCGAGAACCCGATAACGGAAAATCGATAGGAAGCCGGCAAAAACCAATGGCCGTCCTTACCATGTTGGGAGGGCTGTCCAAGTTGCGGTTGGGGGGCGAGCGAGGGGACACCTTGCCGCAGTAGGAGGCCAGGGGGAGGTGGATGACACCGCCCAGTCCCTCGCTCTCCTCGTCCTCCACTCGCTGTCTGCTGGTTGCCATGGTTACCTCTCCATCTGTCCCCCCATATGGAGAGGCTGGTCGCTTGGAAGACATCCTGGAAAAAAAAAAAAAAAAAAGAAGAAGAAGAAGAAGGGAGACAGAAAGAGAGGGAGAGAGAGAGAGAGAGAGAGAGAGAGAAGGGAAAAAAACAGGAGGAAGTGTGAGCAATATTCAGCGGATGATATAACAGGTCGGCGATGGGAGTTTTTGACAGTTCTGATGTTGGCGGCAGATAGTGTCGAGGTTCCTATGGATGAAACGACTCTCTCTCTCTCCATAAACTCCCTGGACTGTCAGATCCCCCGGTCCCCCCCTTCAGGTTTTTAACTGCCTCGCTGTGTCTTCACTATGAGAAAGGACGGCGTCTTTACAGTCGAACGTCTCTCCACGTCCTTCCATTATCAGAAAAGAATTTTCTGGTAGCAGGTACTCAGTTATTCTTTTCAGCCCATCAACCTGCACCGTCTCTCTTTCTTTCTCCCTCTCTGTATTACTCTCTCTCTCTCTCTGTCACACATGCAGCACATACAGACAACAGAGCCCTCGCAGTACAACTCCACACAATATCCCCTTCAGTCGGTCTGTGAGCACCCGGCTCCTTGGCAGACCTTCAAACACACTCAGGTCCTATGTTTACCATGGGGGCCATTCAACGTTCACATTTCCAAAAGACAGCCCATTACCGCAAATGGAGCCCGCTTAGACTGGCATTATGGAGGAAATGACCATGTCTTGACAATAGGCTTTCAGAGGGAGAGACAGAGAGTGGGAAAGAGAAAGAGAAAGAGAAAGAGAGAGAGAGAGAGAGAGAGAGAGAGAGAGAGAGAGAGAGAGAGGAGTACGCACAGTGACAATATGTGTTTATGAAAACCACCGGACAATGGAGGAACTGGGGAAATTAGCTAGCAACAGGAGGGCCCCGCCGTTTGCATTTGTTACTTTGGCTTTGTTCCCTTGAATGGAAGCAGAGGAGAAAAAGCCACATCTATTAGGTGAACTCTGTCTCTCACAAGGTAAATTCGCCTCCCTGTACTTCAGCTGAATAGGGATGCAGTGAATATGCAGCAATAATAGAATTTAATGTGGTTCTCGGCATCGCCTGAGTGCTTTCAGAAGCACTTGTCAGCCTTGAAGCCACTGCGACTATGACCCTGGGTAATAGGCTGCTAACGCTCAGTCGCGCAGAGAGAAACGGATGGCAGGGGATGGAGGGATGGGGGCGTGGATGGAGAGATGGACGGAGTGCGAGAACTTGGTTGGGGGGGGAAAAGTGCGTGTGCGGGTAGAGGGGGTGGGGGGTGGCGGGTGGGGCAAAAAACAAGAAGCGAGCAACAGGCGTCTCAGACTCTCCGTCTCCTTCTCCGTCTTTCTTTCCCTTCGATTTAACAAGCAGATTCTTCTCTTTCTCTCCCGCTCTGCCTCCTCTGTCCATCTCCATTCCCCCTCTCCCTGTCCCCTTCACCTCCGACGCTTTTTCAGCTCTCTCCGTTCCCTCCGTCCATACCTCCTCTTCCTCTTCCTCTTTATTTCTAGCACCCAATACTTTAATTGTTGCATCCGTCCCTCTCTCCCTCTCTGTCTTTGTAGCTGTCTCTCTTTCTCTGTCAATTCCTCTCTCTCTCTCTGTTTCTCCCTCTCTCTCTCTCTCTGCTTGTCTCCAGTAAACTGATTACACTCTTGACTCTATTGGATTTCCTCCGGACTGTACATCTGGCATTGTTCCTAGGAGCAGCCCCGCCGCTAATTCATTGCTTATTTGCCTTATGACAGCGGCAAGGCAAACAATATTGAGCGCTGTTCACTGGAGGGGCGATGAGGAAAGCGCCACGCTAGGTAACGCAACATGTGGCCTGATCACATAGCGGGGAAGGTTACGGTCAAAATCAAATAAACTCTAGCGCTCCACCGCAGTAACACTGTAAAGCAATGCAGCACTCCACCATAGTAATGTAATTTAATTACCTCTAATTGTTGTTGGAGGACTTTGCCTGCAAGATTCATAGGCTGCCTTAGATAATCAAATGATTCAAACCAATCAACAGGATGCCGTTATCATTTGCATATGATCTAAAACCTTGTATCTCCAAAATCTCAACTGTTTTTCTTGTCCATCATGTATTTTTGAGTTTATTCCAATAGGGTTTGTAAAGGCTTTTTCAATTGCAGTTACGATATGAAAATCACCAAAATGTGAATTACAAGGTTTTTCACATTACAGAAATATGCAGCTATAATTAACTGTTAATTCAAGCTGTACAAAACTATAATGTCACAATATAAATGGCTTTCTTGTACAGTGCTGTCAAGTTGATAAGTCAAAAACTGACTTTTTTATTATTTACAGTTCCTTTTTTACTTTTTTTTCCTAGTCAGACCACTTAATCATTACATGTGATCACATGTTCTGCCTTTTAATCGAGTGCTGAACAGGTCTGAGTGTGTGTTGTGCGTGTAGACGTGTGTGTGTAGAGGACATGCAGGCACAGTCAGGTGGAAAACACACAAACACACACACACACCCCCCACACACACACACACATATACAAGCCGTTCTTTCCAAGTGGAAGTCATGTGTGTATCTGTATTCGATTTCTTTATCTCTTCCTCCTGGCCGCTCTATCTGCGTACGCTTAGTCAGCACAAACTCCGGCCATAAACAACCGGTAAAGACGGGAGACTTTACATTTGTGTTGATGACAAATGACTGGGTTGTAAAACTCATTAAATCCAACTGATATTAAAACAGAAATCCACTTCTGATAACATTTATGATTCTTTTCATCTGTAAATGGTGCACTGAGGAGAAAGCTCTGTGTGTTTGTGTGTGTGTGTGTGTGTGAGTGTGTGTGTGTGTGTGTGTGCGTGTTTTACACACCGTCCAGCAAGAGCGGCAGGCCCAGCTGTACAAACTACAGGGCTTTGAGCCACGCGGCCCCACACACACACACACACACACACACACACACAAACACACACACAGAGAACAGAGGCCCTAACACTGCAGGTCTGTCCTCATCCCTGCCTGTTTACTTTACCTCCTTTCACTCTCTCACACTGGGGCCTTTTGTTTCTGACACACACACACACACATGCACACACACACACACACACCCCTCCCCCCCTGTCCTGTGCACACCTCTGCCTAGCCATAACCCTCCACACAGACCTGAGGTCAGCTCTGAATCCTCTCAGCTCGCTAATGTTACAGTTTGGCTCGGCTACAGAAACTGCTTCCAAACTCACGACACAACTCAACTGACACATCTGAGCGCGTTTTTATTTTTGTTTTTTATTTTATCATCCTTTTCATTTAACCACAGTGGCCAAATTGACACGTCTGGCTCTTTGTCAAGTCGAGCCGCGGAGAAGAATTACAGCGGTCAAGAAGTTACACATTAACACAGAAAACAACACGGATATCCAAAAGAGTGCGTTTGGCTGCTTCGGACAAATCCACCTCAAAGTGCGAGGAGAAAATAAGTCAGTGGCAAAAACCCTCCATTTCATCATTGTTTTCTCTCCGTTTTTCCCCTCTCTCTTCTCCTCCCTCCTCTCTTCTTCACACCCGTTCACCCCCCCCCCCACCCCCCACCCCCACTCCCTCCCTCCCTCCACACACCCCCCCTGCTACTACTTCCTCTGAGGCGGGTGTCTATATGAATGGGGAGGCCGTTCGCGGCTCCTCTCCGGCTATAAAAATCCCTCTCTCCTCCCAGTTTTTGCTCTTTGAAGTAGAATTACTATACAATTGGGCACGGCGGGTGTGCAGGTTACGCCGGCTACTTCATTTAAAAGTTTGGCAGAGCTGTCACGCCGGCGGAGACCTGGAGGAAGCCGCTGAAAGCGCGGAGCGATGCGAGGATTAAAAAAAAAAAAAAAAAGACAAGGTTTTATTAAGTCGATAAATTGGCAGCATCGCCCAGGTCATAATTAGAGAACATTAGCATAATTTTGCTCCGTCCCTCCATGCCAAAAAACTGTACAACTCCCTCCAAACACACACCTTAACACACTTTGCACACACACACACACACACACACACACACCGCTAACCCTCTCCACAAAGAAGCACAGTAATGATATACTGAATGACATAACACCTTTGCAACAATATTAGTTAGAGCATCCAGGAGTACAGCATTCCTTCTGTATTTTATTTTGATTTACTAATCAAATTAAAAAGACAAACTCTACAGAAACTGAATTTTAAGTCTCTCTGCCTCCCCACCTCTCCTACTTTCTCTTGCACACACACAACACACAAACACACACACACACACACACTCACTTACACACACACACGCACACACACAGCCGCGCGCACGGTGAGAGCGCTAAGCCGAGATTAGAGCGCCACTTCCCCTTGGCTTTTTGATGATTAGCGGCTCCTCAGTTAAGTCCCTCTCATATCACATATGTCCACTGCTGTTAAGTCACTAATCGGACAGGGACGGACGTCCATTAACCGGCCGAATAATCGCCATCGACGGTGGTTAACCGTCTCCTGGCCGCCGCTTACTGTAATCAAAGCGTCCATTTCATGTTGGCACGGCGGCGGCGGCGAGCTTCCACA
>NW_027279752.1:35000-65000 GCF_046629955.1 Centroberyx affinis
AAGCCTTTCAAAGTGTTGACACGTCCACTCTTGACTCCCCCCCCCAACCCCCTGACACACACACACACACACACACACACACAAACACCCCAATAAACGAAGGGGACAAATGGAGGGGTGTGAAAGGGGTGTCACGTCGACAGAGAGAGAGAGAGAGAGAGAGAGAGAGAGAGAGGGAAAGAGAGAGAGACCTCTTCCTCTCCTCCTCCTCCCTCCTTCACCTCCTCTACCCCAACACTCCCCCCCCCCCACCTCCCGCTCCATCTCTCACTTTTCTGTAACCCTTCTTCTTCTTCTTCTACTTCTTCTGTCCCTCAGCGAGGAATGTGTCAGTTTGACCACACAATCTCTTTCCCTCCATCCGCCGGCACAGCAGCCACTTCAAATCTCTCTCTCTCTCTCTCTCTCTCTCTCTCTCTCTCTTTCTCTTTTCTGTCTTTTGGTTTCTTTGGCTTTCTCCGTCTCTCTGTTTGTCTATTTCCGTCTGTCTGTGCGAACACATGAGGCCGTGTCAGCGAAGGCTCTCTCTCTTTCCACTATTCTCATCTTAGATCAGAAATTTTAAGACTCAGCCGAACGTTCAGAAAAAACCCAAATGTTGTTCAAAGAGTAAAAAAAGAAATACCATAAAATAAAGTAAAATAAAACACAATAAAACATTGCAGCTATGTCAAAGCATGAACTATATTTTCCACACAGCAATACCAGAAAAAAATCCCATATCACAAGCAATTACGTTAAGCCCGAATAAAACAAAAATAACAACAATTTCTATTTCTTAACATGCCAGCACATCATCATTACTCAACAACATAATAAAAACAACATAAATATACTATGCATTAATGTCTTCTCACCTCTAAATACAGTATAAACACTTCCCATCATGCAAGACATCATCTAGAAACTCTGCCCAACTCTTCCTCGTCTATTTTTAAACAGAAGTTATTACGAGTGAATTTTAACAACTGTGTGATGAAAGAAGAAGAAGAAGAAGAAGAAGAAGAAGAGAAGGTGAGAGAGAGTAAAAGAGATAAGAAGGAGAAGTAGTAGTAGTAGAAGAAGAAGAAGAGGAGAGCGGACACTTACAGAGATGCAGGAACCGAGAGCATCACGACCACCGAGGCTGGAGCACACACACACTGGCAACTCACACACACTCAGCGCCGCGGAGAGACTAGTGCTCAACGCACACACTCGAAACACACACACAGAATGGAAGATACCCTCTCTCGCTCACACGCATGCATCCATCGACACATACGAACGCACACACACACACACACACACACACACACATATACACACACACACACGCGCGCGGCCAGAGCCACTGTGATGGAGTGCATTACTGGAAAGCAAGAGTTTTAAGCGCTCTCCTCCTAAGTCATTGTAATCCCTGCATTTATCTCCATACATTCTGCTTTTCGGTGTAATCCTTTAAATTTTTAATTCCTCCTAGCTGTTGTTATCTTTTTTTTTTTTTTTTTTTTTTTTTTCCGCTCTCCTCAACCTCTTTGGCGGATTGAATGGTTTATTAAAAACACATTTTCGCCACATCTAAATGTGTTCTTAATTCAAGGCCCCCAAAATCCCCACCCCCAGTTTATCTCGGAACAAAAGATTAGTTTCATCGGGTAAAAACAGTGCGCTACTTTAATGCAATAAAAGTCAAGCGAGAGAGAGAGAGAGAGAGGGAGAGGGAGAGAGAGAGAGAGTGAGTGTGTGTGTGTGTGTGTGTGTGTTAGTATTAAAACGCCGGGTATTATAACGTAATCTTTCTCTCACAGCATTAGCATCAAACGACCATTATTCCACAGGCAAAAAAGCCACTTGTGTTGACAGTGTCGGTGTAGGGCAAGGTTCGAGGGTTCACACCTCTAAATGAAGCAAGCCCGCAAAAAAAAAAACAGAAAAAAAAAAACATCAGAGGAAACGGCAGTCAGATTAACATTAGCATAAGGGCTGAAAAAAAATAACACCGTGCAGATTAACAATAGGATTATTCAGTGTTTGCATGTAGAGTTTGGATTAAGCGAAAGAGAAAAAAAGGTAAATATAAAAACAGGTTGAGCAGGGGAAGGCAGGGGGGTAAACATTTGAAATTGTGGTTGATATAATGATTCACTTTGCCTGGATTTTGTCCATATTTCCTCTGTTTGTTTTTGTTTTTCTAAAGCCAATTCTCCTTTAGGTATTTTTGACTTGCTTGATACCATCTGAGTATGTTAAGGCCCTCTTAGCAAGAGGCGTATAAATAGCCGGTAGGGTAAAGCAGAAGTAAATAAAGTTGTGGTGAGCAGTGGAGATGAGAGAAGAGGATCACACTTTGACTCTGACACACACACACACACACAGCTCTCTCTCTCCTTCACACACACACACACACACACACTAACACTGTTTTAACCAGTTAAGTCTGTAGGATGGACTGAATGAACACGTCGGCATGGACAACTTCAGCCCGAGAGAGAGAGAGAGAGAGAGAGAGAGAGAGAGAGAGAGAGAGAGAGAAAGAGAAAGAGTCTTAAACTCATTACTCATTTCTATTACGACTGTTTGGGCAAGCACACACACACACACACACACACACGCAGATGTACGCAGATAGTCACACACAAATAGTGCCTGCTTTGCTCAAGCTTTGCATATGGTATCTCTACCAAAACCGGAGGAGTCAATCATCAACTCTCTCTCCTCCACCTTCTCTCTGACTCTTCCCCTCTATTTCACACACACACACACACACACACACACACGCACACACACACACTTCAAGCTTCAAACTCAGCCAACAGTTCGGCACTGAACAACACACTCCCTCACAGACAGTTCACATGCTTAACACACACAGCATTTCTTCTCTAAACACACACACAGCATTTTCCTCTACTCTCCTATTCTCCCTTCACTCCCTCCCTCTCTCGCTCTCTCTCTCTGTCCTGTCTCTCTCATCTGTATGTGAATGTGTGTGTGTGTGTGTGCGCGTGCATGTGTGTGTGTGTGTGTGTGTGTGTGAGAAAGCGTCACGTACCTGTTACACTCCTGAGGTAGCTCAGGCTCAGTGAGCATGCTGGAGTAAGGGTCCGTCTCTCTCGACAACAACAACATAAAACAGTCCCACAATGCTCAGATGCACAAGGTTAGTCTCCCCAAAACAAGACGGGATAGGAGTGATCCTTCAACCTCTCACACACACTGCTGATTCTCTCTGTTCCTCTCTCTCTCTCTCTCTCTCTCTCTCTCTCTCCCTTTCCTCACACACTCTCTGCCTCACACCCTCCCTCTCTCTCTCTCTCTCTCTCTCTCTCTCTGCCTCTGTCCCTCCTCTTCTCCCTCCCTCGCTGTAAGCTGTGAGATCTAGGCTCAGCTCTTAAAGGGCCAGCAGCAGAGCCTCTCTCTCGCTCACTCTCAGTGTGTGTGTGTGTGTGTGTGTGTGTGTGTGTGTATGTGTGTGTGGAGGGGAGGGGCCATTTGGCCAGAGGGCTCATCACTCCTTGAGCGCAAATGCACAGCAGTGCTGCCCCCTTCCTCAAGTCCAGCTCTCTCTCTCCCTCGCTCTCTCTCCCTCTCTCTTTCTCGCGCGCTCACACACACACACACACACACACACACACACACACACAAACACTTACACTTGCATTTCACACACTCTGACAGCAGTCACATATCACTCAGACACAATTCAGAGTGATAAGACCACTGTGAGCCCTGATGCACTTTATTATACAAAATGAAGGGAATGAATCAATATGAAATGAACTGGACTATACTGAACTATAGGCAATGCACAGGCACATACACACACACACACACACACACACACACACACACACATATATGCTGTATATTATTCTTTTACATTCTGTTATACTTTTACTGTCTTGCCTAGATGGGTGTGTTAAGTATGTTATTCTACAAGACTTATAAACTTCCCAGGTTTCCTGTTTTACAATATATCTCTGCACCAATGCCACCAAGACAATTTCCTATACATTAAATAAATAAAATTGATGCATTTTCATCTCATCTAGCACAATCTCATTACTTTTAGCTTCTTTTGGGTTGAATATACACTCAGAGAATTGTTTTTAAAGTATTTACAGGCTTTACATTAAATTAATTAAATAAAGTAAATCAATTTTGCTCTAATGAAGTAATTCTGATGTGACCTCCTGCGGTTCAACTATTTCCACCCACCCGATCGGACAGATATAGTCTTATTTTCCGCAGCCTTAACAGCTGTAGGTTTGCCACACTTTCCAATTGACTTACTTCAATTAATTAAAAAATATAAAACAATAAATACATTGAAACAAATTGGTCTACAAGTGATTAACCGTGGGTCAAACCTACAGTTTTCATGAACATTGTTTTTCAAGCACTTTAACGAGCCTTTGCAGAGCAACAGCTGAGCACAGGACACTATTAATACTCTTATTGATTTATATTGTTTCTGGCTTTACATATTGTTGAGCTAGTTATCGCCTCTTCTTCCAAATCGGTCCTCCTCTCCACCCAACACAACACAACACTTCTGAGCGGTCTAGGTATCATATTACAGCTAATCCCCTGTATGTTTGCGTGGTAACTAGGCTGATGGATGGGTGTGCTCTGTATACTCCAAAGGACCAGAGAAAGTAGTCTGTATACCTGCATTTACTCTCTATTACACCACTGCTCAGCAGCTAAAGCAACAAGGACGTGTATTGGCTGTTCCATTATCATCTGATTTCACATGCAGACTGTGAGTTTTTGGACACCGACATTTTGCACAGCTTGATGGGTTGTAGTGTCCTCTAATAAATGACAAAAAATGTTTCTCTTACTGTGTATTTCATAGATTTTGCAGTCAAAACAACCTAAAAGAGATCTGACTGTGTTGAATAGGTTGAGTTCAAATGCATTTCATATTTTAAAGTACCATTCCTGGCTCTGTCAAGGCTAAATTAACATTGGTTAACTACTTGGAAAACAGATAGGAGGTTGAAATGTCTCTTAGCTTCTAATATTAAAGATTTTGTGGAGTGTTTTTTGGCTTAAAAAAAAAAAAGGCTCCTCTGGTATTCGTGGCAGTAAGAGAGATCCAAAGCACTCCCAAGCATTTGGCTGGTCAATTTGGCTGTTTTTAACTTACAGTTATGAATGGCCAAATAGAATAAAGACTTTTTACCACATTTTTGGAGTGCCTGGACCTCTCTTTATTCAATTGGTTAACTTCTTGTTGGTTGTCTGCAGCCTCTTCCCTGTCTCTTCCTCTCCTCCGCCTCACTGAAGAGGAGTTGTTGTTCTCTCCACTTTGACACACATCATGCCTGTCACATGACAAATGAGCGGCTTCAGTGAGAGCGGGGAGAAGCGGCGGAAAAGAAACATTAGGACAACGTTTTAATGCTTACACTTAACTTGAAGTGTTGCTCGCACAGTGGGTCATTATAAGGCATCTTCAGCTCAAAGTGATTGACTTTCTGCCACAGCTGTGTAAAAACAACACTCTCCTAAAAGTGAATGCGTTACAACCAACATAAACAACAATGTATGCTATAATATATATTTCCTCATGTGATTATGAGATAAGACTAGTGCAGACACAGTTATAACACTCTCATGACATGCTTACAAAATGCTTATGATGCACCGATTCCTGCCAATACAAGATTTAAGACTGAAATATGTTCAGAGACGGAGGCATTAGTCTCTTTTTGAGTGCTTACAATACTGTGGTTTCAGTTTTGGTCGACAACTCATTCCGTTTTAAACTGATAAATCATGTGGAAAAAAAGAGAGATCATACAATTATGACTAGCCAACTAGAATAAAGGCTTTTTTTTAATCAGATTTATGGAGTGAATTAGATCTCACTCGACCATTTTTAGCATTCCAGCCTCCTATCTGTTTCCCAGGAATTATTTTTTTGTTGGGAGTAAGATATATAAAACAAACCAAACTTCACAGAGAATGCGTCTTTTTATACATTTCCTCTCTCCCTTTCTGTTCAGTTTCTCGAACAAAGAGCGTTGTGATAGTGATATCGAACGGCTTCTCCATTGTTTTGATGCGGCGAGGAGCAAACGTTTGATACTGCGTCACGGAGCGGTTTCGCTACAAGAGGAAGACAGCTGAACACTTTCAACAGAACATATGCCGAAGCTCACATGCATGAATGCACGCATGCACGCACACACACACACACACACACGCACACACACATATACACACACACACACACACACAGACACACACACACACACTAACACACACAAACTGACTGAAATCTTCACCAATCACATGCATTGTGTCCTCAGGTGTATGTGTGTGTGTGTGTGTGTGTGTGTGTGTGTGTATGCGTGCTGCTTTGAGCCCTTAGTGCTGTCAGTCACTATTAGGGGTGTGTGGTCTAGGTGTCACACACACGGCCAATCCAGCTATTGTTCTGGAGAGCGGAGAGAAAAGCAGAGCTGACAGACTGCCACTTCTGGGATACTTTAACACACACACACACACACACACACACACACACGGGAGAAAGAGAGAGAAAGCCCTGTCACTAGTCTGTACCTAGATAAACACACACACACCTACATCAGTTTCTTCTATATTCATTTAACAGCAACGGCCCCCCACCACTAAGAAATTGCCCTGAATTTTGGAAAAAAAAAAAATAGATAACACTGAAAATTCAATATCACATCAAACATAAAATACATGGTAGCTAATGTAGAATGAGAATGAGCCTTATATCTTCATTTTAAGTATCTAAATTGAGGTCATTTTTCAATGGCAACAGGCACTGGAAAGGCTGGGAGCATCACTGTTAAGTCAACCCATGTCACACACACACACACACATATACGCACACACACATACGCACACACAGCCATTAAGCAGACTCCATTAACAAAGATTTCAATGCATGTCTTTCTATTGCCGGAATTTATATACTTTAAGCACACATATGCGTGTAAACACAAAACACACACACACACACACACACACACACACACACAAAACACACACCCCCCCGTCTGCTCTCTATCAGGCAGAGATAGAGATATGAACATGTCAATGTCAACAACAATCAGTGGCATTAGTTTTCTATTTACCTAATCTAATTCATGGTCAAATGGAGAGAATACACTGGGCGGGCTCGATCTAATCGCATTCCGCAGCTAAATTGAGCTCCGATTGGAAACGGCATCTCTCCTTGACCCCGCAAACAGCTGCAAAACCAATGATAACCTCATTTGTGCATTACAGAAACTTAATTTCTCCATTATGCGGCTGAGTCGTCGGCGAGCGGTCAACATAGCGAAGCGGCGCTGACCCGGGCTGACCCACCCCCACCCCCCCCCCACCACCCCCCCCACGCTCCCACCCGGGCAGAGCTGGGAGAATGGGGATGAGTGAGCCTTGTGTTCCTCTCCCTTGTGTTCGCGGGTTCACGGCGACGGAGCGGCGAGTTCCGGTCTCATCGACATCAGTCCGCCACGAAGACTTGAATAGATGTTTACATTGCTGGCGACTCGTACAATGCGTATGGCGTATGGCATTTCTATGGCTAACGGCGGCTTTTCACGGTTCGCTGTGAACTTACAATTGACTCGATTCCCGTTTGACAATATAGGCATATATTATATATTCAGGCACAGTGGGATAATGTAACCAATAACAATAATGTTCCTAAGCGTTCATGATGTGGATACATTTCTCATCAGCGATAGAACAGCTTCTTCAAGTGTTTCGTCTCGCTCAGCAGAGGGGGTCAAGGTTTCCCAGGCAGCCATGCTGGAAGAGAAGCAAGTGTTTTAAAGCACAGAGACAACGGAGAAAGACAAGAAGAAAATGTAAACAAGTGCGGCGCGGGGGTTTTTCTGGAGCGCCTCAGTAATTAGCCTCTCAGGTAAGCCATCGTCTCCGGTTAAAACGTGTTGTTGAGGAATATGAATGAACAAGGCCGCCGGAGTGCATTGTGTTCGGCGAGAAAGAAAGGGATGACTTTAACGGGAGGGGAGGGGGGGAAATGAAAAGCGAGTGTTTCGAAGACAAAAGAGGCGCTGAGGAAGACGCGTTAAGTGAAACTGAAGAGACGGCTATTGATTCACAGGTTCATCATCAGAGTTTTGTTTTTGGAAAGACAGGAGGGAGGAAGGTGAAGCAGGAAGGGCCGAGGGAGAAGGTGTCGCAAATCAGCTCGCACAAGGACAGGATGTACAGTGCACACACACACACACACACACACACACTACCAAACATACTATCACACAGGAAAAAACAGAAGGAAAAGCAAACGTGATGCAAGCACACACACCTAAATACTCGCACACGCTCTTGCAAACGTACAGGAAAAAGCACATGGAGAAGCAAGCATACATACACACACACACACACACACACACACACACACAACACACACACACACACAGTCCATTACAATGAAACCGTTGATGGGAGGCCCCTGTGTCGGGACCCTAACAGCTGTAGTGCATTAGGGGCCGACCAAGAGCAGGGGCTGGGAGAGACAGGCAGTAAACAATCCCAAAGCCTCAAGACACACACACACACACACACACACACACACACACACATACTCACATACATACATATTCACACGCATCACCCACACATATTCACAAACATTCACACACCTTATTATGCAGATGCGCAGACACACACATCGGACACAATGTGGCAAATCAGTAGTTATGGACCTGAGAGGTTTTTTTGTGGAAGAGCAAGATCAGATCTGCAAAATGATGTATTTTGCATTTAAATCGGAGAGAAATGAGGACGCCACGGCTTGTTGAATATTGCTATGCTGTGATGCTGTGAAACAAAATTCTGAGAGAAAGCAGTCCAAAAATTTGGCAAAGGTTTTCAGACCTTTTCTCTGTAGTTCTATGACATTGCAAGGCGAAAAATGCTTGCCAATTCATATTGGTGATTGATTATTTATACAGCAGAGAGGTTTTTGGGCTTCTCATCACCTTTACATGACAATTGGTGCCTGAATCGCGTCATAGATTCACCATTACTAAAAACCTCTGAAAAAATATGAGTTTGTCCAACAGATATAAAAGGAATAAGTCTATACTAATCAATTATTGTAGCACACATCCATTGTAAACACACGTTACAGAAGCTTTAGGATAATGATCTTGTAAACAGATTTGTATTCCTTTAATGAGGTTATACTTTAATATAATACAGTGTCATGCCTGTGTGATCTGCACTTGTATTGTTGTGTATCAGAACAGCTGCTTTTTCAAACACCGTTATCCATGAACCATAGTTTTTTTGTCTCTCAAATGAAAGTGTGGGTCCAAAACTGTATAGATCAACTTCTACTCCTGTTGTTTTCTTTTCTCTGTCTATTCATCAGGAGCGATGCTGAGCTTTTTTAGCGCTTATTCCCATGTATAGATCACATTTCGGCTTTCAAATAAGAATAGGTGATTGTTTCGTTTAAATGTTCAAGATTTTACTGGCAGAAATCAAAAAATTCTCTCCCGTTCATCAAGATGAAAAGAGAAGAGCCCTTGTCAGAAACAGGCTGCAGCCTCTGTGAAAGCCTCGGTTTGCCAAATGGAGTCACGAATCCATGCACAATCCACTGGAAAAGAATTAACCTAATTTCATTCATTTCCCAAAACAGTGAGGGAGAGAGGGATGCAAGAGAGATAGAGAGAGAGAGAGAGAGAGAGAGAGAGAGAGAGGCTGGTACACAGATAAATCATGTATCTATCTGTTGCTTCACCATTTCAGTTTTCACGCACCCACCTCTCATCTTCCCTCATCTCCCCCTCGGTCCTCACATCGTTTCTCTCCCCTTCTCCTCCTCTCTTTCTCACTCTCTTTCTTACCTGCCATCCTTCCTTCTCTCCCTCCAGTGCTCTTCTTTCCTTCTCTCTCTCTCTTTCTCTCTCTCTCTCTCTCTCTCTCTCTCTCTCTCTTTCCCTTTGGCTTCATTCACACGAAAGCTGAAAGTGGCCCGACTCTGATGTTTCCCCCCCTCACGTGTGACACAGATCTGATGTTTTCTAATCAGTGTGAAAACGGCAAAAAGCTCCATGGAGTCAACGATGGAAAGAAAGACAAATAGACAACTTGATTGATTGATATTTAGGGAGACGCCTGAATTCAGTCAAAAGTCAAAGGATTGTTTTCGAAACAAGGGGGAGAAGCGTAGGTACAAACATGGATGTGTATTTTGTTATTGTTACTTTTTGACATCGCCGTCAGTTCATATTGCTATCAGATATGGGGTTCATCCTACAATAGATATGAACAGTCATCCAAAAAGAATCAGATATGACCCGCAAATCGGAATTGAGCGTGAAGGCCTGCGGTGTGAACGGAGCCTTTTTCTCTCCCCCTCCGTCTCTCTCTCTCTCTCTCTCTCTCTCTCTCTCACACACACACACCTCTCCTCTTAGTCTCAGGCTGAGCTCAGGTATCAATACCTCCGGCATCTTTCCCTCCATCTCTCTCTCTCTCTCTCTCTCTCTCTCTCTCTGTCTCTCTCCTGCTCCCCTCTCTGCGGAGCTCCAGAGGAGAGGCCAGCGTGGAGAGGCGCTCGCCCCTGTGAAGTGGCTTTATCGTGGGGAGACACGTGGAGGCGGAGGGCCCCGTCTGAAGGCTGAGTGGCAGGCGGCAGAAGCCATTAAGATAGAGCCGCTATCTCTTGCTGCCAGGGCCTTCTTAGTGCAGGCGGGGGCTCAGGCCGCTCTCATCCACACACACACACACACACACACACACACACACCTTGTCTTGAACCGACACTCGGTGACATGGATATAGACATGTGCGTGTACACTTATACTTACAAACAACTGTTTCTCTCTGTATCTGTCTGTCTATCTGTCGTCTGTCTATTCCAAACCCCCCCAGCTGTATTAATCCCTGCTTTGGGGCAGAGAGACACACAGGCAGACAAACTGACAGATAAACAGGCAGGGAGACAGGTAGAGACAAAAAGAGAGACAAACAGACTGCTCTCCCTGCCACTTTTATAGCTTTTAAGTGTGGCTGTATCAGTAATGTGAGGTGAAATATGCCCTATTCCCACTAACATTACCTGGAGACGTCCAGTGATTTGTAAATACTGAGTCTGCCAGTAATTTTAATCCTGTGCGAATCTGTAATTTGCACAGAAAAAGAAATCCAGCGCAAATTAACTATTGTATTTTAGTGAAGATAAAGGTCCCCTGATAATTCTGCGCGAATCGAACTCAAAGTAATTTCAGCCATTATTCGTTTTTGCCACACAATTTCCTTTTCTTCTCCTTCTTCTCCTACATGCACGATTTCTGTCTTCCCCTCTGTCATGGAAAATAAAAGCAGTAGCAGTAGTAGGAGGAGGAAGGTTTTGAAAGCACAGTCACAGGGCAAACGGCAAGTTTTGCTTTCAATTAGGAAGTGGTTGTAAAATCTTGTAGAATTGTAAAATCTTGACCGTAACTGTACCTGGGGAAGCAGTGATTTCAATTTCATTATTCCCATCCGAATGCGTTTCATGAAACATATTATTCCAACATCTTAAGCCAACAGAAAGGTGGTGAAGGGGGGTGAACAGTTTTTTTTTATGTAGTTTTATTACCTACTAATGAGATAACATTCCTAAAAACTATTTTGCATTTTGTACACAAACCATACTGCATATGGTTTGTGTTCATAAATGCAAAATAGTTTTTAGGAATGTTATCTCAATAGAAGTTCGTAGGAATTTTACTTAATTAGAGGTTATGGATATAATCTGTTGTTCCAATGTCAAATTTATATTGTTTTCTTTTTGTTTTATTCTGATTATCATCGAGGACCATGTTGGAAACACGTGTTCAAGTATGCTTTTACGTGTTATCCTCTGTGTTGTATTGTTTGTACCTTTTTATACCCAATAATCTATCAACCAATCAATCAATGGGGAATTTGCCTCCCTGTCTCTCTCTTGGCCAGTCAGTTTGTCTGTCTGCCTTTTAGTCTTTACTCTTCCTGTCTCTGTCCATCCCTGCATTTTTCTCAGACCGAAACAATCTTGATCAGAGCCTCCCATTATCTACACTGCTGCTGCTGCTGCTCAAGGTTACTGGACAGGGACTGCAGTGTGTGTACGTGTGTGTGTTTATGTGTGTGTGTGTGTGTGTGTGTGTATCAGAGACCTTTCCCTGCCCAGTTTCCACAGCGAGTGCGCCGCTATAATCGCTGTGGCAAACGCTGCACTGTAAACAAAGCTGTTTTCTTCCCCGACAATGGCTGCGTTGAAAATTAATTAACGATCTGTACTCTTTGTGCGAATCTTAACTCACTCCTAATTAGCTGGATTCTTTTCTCTCCTTGAAAACATAAAGTCAGTTAATTACGGCTGAGGGAAAAGAGGACTGTTTCTGGTGTATTTATTAGGAATCTTTCGGTGCTGTGTGAGAGAGAGAGAGAGCGGTTGGAGCGGACAATGCAGGGAGTGCATGAAAGGGAGTCTGTGTCAGTGCAGGGTTAATGAAACACTAGCCTGAGAAGATAAATAAAAAAGTGAATGATTGACAAAAGAAAGAAATGACTCTGCCACTGGCCCAGACATCTTAAATACACACACAGCACAGGCAGAGAGAGAGAGAGAGAGAGAGAGAGAGAGAGAAAGAGAAGTACACAAACAAAGCGTCCATATGTGCGTGTTAAAAACTCGCTGTGATTGTCCTGCCACCTGACTTCAACACAGACAGTAGAGACTCTTCCTTGAACCCTTCCTTTCGTCAGTCAACAGCAAACTAAACACTGACTAGAATCAATCTGCAGAGAGAGGGAAAGAGAGAGAGAGAGAGAGCGAGAGAGAGGGAGAGAGGGGTGAGAAAGGGGGCGAAAGAGAGGGAGGAAATGTGGAAAAATCGTGGAAAAAATGTCTGTTGGCTGAGCATAAAGGCCGTGGTTGTAGTATCTGGATGGATGGATGGATGGATGGATGGATGGCAGAAAAAGACGAATATTTCAAGCAACAACAAACCACAGCAGGGATTGGCATGGTGGGTAAAGCAACTGTCAGGCCTTTACTGTTTGCATCTATGTGTTTGCGGCAATATTACATCTTTTTCGTTGGGTTTTCTCTTGATTTTCTGTAGGTGCCGCTCTCTTCTTCGTCTGTTAACAGCCATGGTGGCTATCGCTGCTCATGCTAACTACCCAGTTCTTCTTCTTCTATTGATTCCAAAAACAAACCGCTGTTGCTGCTACCGGAAACGTAAAACGCATCACTTTGTGTGCGGCGGAGGATTTTTCCCGGGAAAGACAATACCAGACTCCAGGTGTTCAGAACAGCAAATGGAAAAGCTTTCAAGAACTGGATATAGGTTGCATTGCTATTGTGTGATAGCAATTGGCAAAACGATCATTTACTTTATCATCATTTCATCATTTGATTTACCATTACTTTGACTTGATAAGGTATTTTTTTTTTTATCCCCAGGAGCTGTTGTTCTCTCTCTCTGCCTCTCCATCTCCCTCTCTCGCCTCCTCCATCACTCTCTCTCTCCCTCTTTTTCCTCTCTTTCCCTTCCCCTCCTCAAAGCTGTCAGGATGTTGCCTCCTTCAGTTGAATTGGCTGAATTGGGGGGTGGGAGGGGGGGGGATTTGGCAACGTTCCCCTCTCCTCGCTCGCCGTAGCCGTTTTAAAAGCGCACATGTTTACGCACCAAATCTCCGCACTTTGTGTTTCTCCGACGTCAAGGCACAGGCTCAACCCTGGATTGATGCGCCCTGGCAGCCCCCTGTGTACTTGCTCTAAGGGAGAACAAGGGGGGAGAGAGAGAGAGAGAGAGAGAGAGAGAGAGAGAGAGAGAGAGGACAGAAGAAGAGAGAAAGCACGAGCAAATCTAGAGTGAAGAGGAAATGATTTTCTGATTTTCTACACAGGCTTTGTGGTTCTGGAAGGATGTTTATGTGTTTTTTTTTTCTTTTTCAAAAAGTCCATTGGCGAGAACAAGAGGAGAGGAGATTGTGCTATCCAGCGCCTGGGGGCTATGCTGGGCCTATATATTTAAGCACCCACTGTTCCTTGCCTAACAATAACGCCTACTAGTTTTAATTTAATTCGTTCATTTTTTTTTTTTACCAAATAATCCACTTCCATTTTCTGTGTCACAGCTGGGAAAATAAATCTAATCTTATCGTATAGCAGATTGGGTGTGAGGTTTGACGCTTTGAGTTGATGTTTTTTTTTCTTTCTTTTTTTTTTCTCTTTCACCATCAAGGCCATGCGTGGGAAAGAACAATAGAGACAGAAGTGTGTGTGTGTGTGTGTGTGTGTTTGTGTGTGTGTCTGTGTAGTTTGCAGAAGGGCAGGTAGGGCAAGAGGATACGAGAATTAAATGGCAGCCTTGAGTATGTGCCTGTTCTTTGGTGTTACACAGTGTGTGTGCATGTGTGCGTCTTTGAGTGTGTGTGTGTTATTCTGTCCTCTTCTTGTGTGTGTGTGTGTGTGTGTGTGTGTGTGTGTGTGTGTGTGTGTGGGGATAGTAGTTGAGAACAGATGAGGCAAGCCAAACAACACAGCGACATAAGACAGAGAACAGAAGACAGATAATTAAAGAAGGGGAGGAAAGATGAGTAAAATGAACTCCACTGCTCTGAGAGAATAGGGAAGTAATCAAGAGGAGAGGAGAGGAGAGGAGGAAGAGAAGACAGGAGAGGAGAGGAGAGGAGGAAGAGAAGACAGGAGAGGAGAAGAGGAGTAGAGGAAGGAAGAAAAGACAGGAGAGGAGAAGAGGAGTAGAGGAAGGAAGAAAAGACAGGAGAGGGGAGGAAAGGAAAGGAGGGAGAGGAGAGGAGGAAAAGAAGACAGGAGAGTACAGGAGAGGAGAGGAGAGGAGAGGAGAGGAGGAAGAGAAGACAGGAGAGGAGAGGAGAGGAGAAGAGGAGTAGAGGAAGGAAGAAAAGACAGGAGAGGAGGGGACAGGAGAGGAGAGGAGAGGAGGAAGAGAAGACAGGAGATGAGAGGAGGAAGAGAAGACAGGAGAGGAGACAAGAGGAGATGAGATGAGAGGAGACAAGAGGAGAGAAGACAGGAGAGGAGAGGGGGAAAGAAGAGAAGAAAGGAGAGGAGAGGAGAAGAGTAGTGGAGGAAGGAAGGAGGAGAAGACAGGAGAGGAGAAGAGTGGATGAAGGAAGAGAAGACAGGAGAGGAGAGGAGTGGATGAAGGAAGAGAAGACAGGAGAGGATAAGAGGAGTGGAGGAAGGAAGGAAGAGAAGACAGGAGAGGAAAGGAATGGAGGAAGGAAGAGAAGACAGGAGAGGGGAAGAGGACGGAATAGAAGACAGGAGAGGAGAAAGGAGGAGAAGACAAGAGAAAGGAAGAGAGGAGAGGAATCAAGACGAGAGAAGAGGAAAGCAAGAGAAGAAAAGAAAAGAAAAGAAAGGAGTTGTGTTGGTTGAGGTGAGGCAGCCAGCCAGCTGGCCGGCGGCCACACAAGTTGCGGTGAGCTTCCTAAACCTCTAACAACCCAACAGCCTCCGTCCACCAGCAGCTCCAGCCACACCCACACACCATCATTACCAGACCGCAACTCACCACCTTTTTTATGGAAGCCATTTACATCACATTTCAATATTGGTTCAATGTGTAGCCAGCTCACATGCCTGCGTGTGTGTGTATAAGCCTGTATGTGTGTGTGTGTGTGTGTGTGTACTTTGCTGTCAGACCGTGAAACGTCACCGCAGGCCTGTGGCACATTAACTAACTGCTTTTTTCAATTGTTCTTTTATTTTTATTATTTATTTTATAGACACCGACTGTGGTGTAAATGGATTTAATAATTAGTCTTATTTAGAACCTTAGGCCATGTGGAATAGACGGGCCTTTTCACACCTTTGTATGTGTGTGTGTGTGTGTGTGTGTGTGTGTGTGTACAGAATTCACACATGTGTACACAAATAGCACAAATGGGAGTGTTTGTATGTAATGAATATTTTGATTATCTTGCATCCCCTGTGTGTTTGTGTATACACACTTGCTCTAGTGCAGTCAGCTCTTCTGCCTTAGCTCTTATTTCTTTTCTTAGCACTCTTGGCACCATGGCTCTGACCTTTGACCCCTAGTATTGGCTGCTTTTAATGCTGCCACTTGTCATATTGTCAAACTTATCCTACTGTTGCACTCCTCGACTCCCTCTGGATAGGAGCATCATCTTAATGCCTAAAATGTAAAAATGCAAACACCATGTGAGTGTATACTGTGTCCAATATGGCCCTGCAATCATCTGAATAGAGCAAAAACCATTATTTTTTTTGTATGCTATACATTATGTGACAGTGTGCTTTGATTGCAGTATTGTGCATGCAGCAGTTGTGCGCTCGCATGTCATTTCTTGATTATCTATATCTCAAAATAAAGTCTGCTGTTTTGTACATTTCAGGCTTGTGTGTGTGTGTGTGTGTGTGTGTGTATATGTGTATGTTGTGGCAACCCCCCCCCCCCTTGCCCCAACCCCCTTCCTCGCTGTGGGAACACACTGGCACACAGATGGTTAAGCCCACCCTAGTGATGAGTGGGAAGGGTGGGAGGTGGATGGGAGGAGGGGAGGGGGGGGTTGGGGGGGGCGGGGGGTGGAGGGGAGGGGGGTTGGGGGAGGTGGCGCTGCAGATGGCACAGAGGGCATCGCCAATCAGCCTACACACACACACACACAGGGAGACAGAGAGAAAGAGAGAGAAAGAGATAAGGGGGAGAGAGATAGAAAGGGATGGATGGATGGATGAATGGATGGATGGATGGATGGATGGATAGATGGATGGGTGGATGGGTGGAAGGTGTAGGTGGCTGTGTGAGTCCAATGCCCCTGGGTGCGCTGTGTGCTGTGTTGTGTACGTGCGATGGCTGGCATTGATCTAGCATGGCACACAAAGCCCTGGCATCTCGCTGGCACCTCTGCCCACGCCATGCCACACTGAGAGGCACGGCACGGCCTGCCAGAGGGGCCTGGCAACACGGGAACGCCGTGCGTGTGTGTGTGTGTGTGTGTGAGTGTGTGTGTGTGTGTGTGTGTGTGATTTTGTGTATATGTGTCTGAGAATGTCTTTGAGGTGTGTGCATATATATAAATGGTGTCTGTTTGTGTATATATGTGTGTGCAGGTTTTTGTGTGTATGTGTCTGTGAGGTGTGTATATGAATGGTGTGTGTGGGTGGGTATGTGTGTGTGTTTGCGTTTGTGTATATTACATGTCTGCATGTCTGTAAGGTGTGTGTATGAATGGTGTGTGTGTGCTTGTGTATATAATGTGTTTGAAGTGTATGTGCCTGAATGATGTGTGTGTGTGTGTGTCTACATGCCTGTGTATATATATATATATATATGTGTATATATGTAATAATGTGTAAGTATGTATGTATATGTGTTTATGTGTGTGTGTATGTGTTTGTGTGTATTGATTATGTATTTAAGTGTAACTAGTGTCTTTGCTTTCTATATGTGTGTGTGTGTGTGTGTGTGTGTGTGTGTGTGTGTGTGTGTGTGTGTGTGTGTGTGTGCACTTGCAAGCATAAGTATGTATATCGCAGGCTGTCTTTGAAGGTGTGTGTGTGAGTATGCATGTAATGTGACCCACCCGACTACCACACACACACACACACACCCACACACCGGTACCCCCACTCATTAGGAAGACCCTACCCTGTGTCTCTAATGGCTGATGCCTTTGATATGCAATGACGACTAATTCCCTCCTGTGTTCCACTCTCTGCAGACAGCGCAGTCATTAGGACATGGACACGAACACACACACACACACACACACACACACACACACACACGTAGTTGTGTTTGAGCAGGGATCTCATCATTTAACCCGTCCAGAGGTTCTGATTCTCATCTGTCTTCACCTTAGGTTATGAATTGCCTACCGGGGGACTCGCTCCCCTCACTTGTAATGTAAATAGAACAATATTTACATAAAAACATTTGAATTTATCATTAAAATCTCTCTTCTTGATGTGGAATGCATCTTTCTCCTCTTTAAGGCAATAAGGTGAAGCCTAATTTGCTCGTTGCACTGTTTGTCTTGTATGCATAAGTTATTCTGCCATCAATCTCACGCTGTAATGAGGTAGAAACATCCTAACATTCAAATGCCCCTATATTTTTAAGAGTGAGGGCGGCCGGTACGCATTCAGCACGACACTGGAAGCAATTCCCCTCGGTACAAATGTAGCACAAAAAGTTCATTGTGACATTAACATTAAAGCTAACTGCTCTGGCCTGAACCCTGCAATGTAAATGTAAAAAAAAAATATTATTGTAGCCCATTCAATGTCACTGTGCCCCTTTAAACATCAACAACAACAAAACAAATTGTCAAGTGGTTTTGTGGGAGGCGATGGCTGCTTGAGAGCAGCGTCAGTGCAACAATGGAGGTCAAAAACAAGAGATATCATCATGTGTGGGATGACTATCTATATTGATCAGCTGATCAGAGGCAATTTCCTCATACAATTATAAACACTTTGGCTCCTGCTATCCATCCCTGAGCCCGTGGGAAAGGCCAGTGTGCTGAAATGCATTTAAACCATTCTGCAATTCATTAGCAAAATCACATCTTTCTTGTGTTTAAAGACTTTAAAGAGTTCTTTTTCATCTAGATTAAAGCCTGCCTTGGATTGATTTGGGAGGGAGGTGATAATTTCCAAATGTGGAAAAAACACACTATGTACGCTGTGACTTCCTCCTTAAACTCTGTGACATTTTTATATGTTTGTTTTGCTGCTCTCTATCAGTGATTTATATAATACAATAGTGATTCAACCTGTGATTCATACCCAGTTCTTGAAAACTTTTCTTTTCTGTTCTAAACACTCAGTGTCTGGTAGATCTGTCCTGGGAAAAATCCCCTGACGCACAGGAAGTGATGCGTTTCTACTTCCATTAGCAGCAACAGTTTGTTTGGAATCAATAGAAGGAGAACTGAGTAGTTGTCATGGGCAGCGATAGCCACCATGGCTGAACAGACAAAGAAAAGAGTGCCGCCTACAGAAACTTCATCGATGGAAAATCCAAGGAACAAGACGTCACAGTCCCGCCCCCACACTGTTTGATTGACAGGTGATCTCTGGGAGAGTGCAGTGCAGAAACAACACAGCAATGAGCGCTTAGCACCAAAGATGTCACCAAAATAAAAAAAAGATTACCACTTTAAGATGCCATCTGTGTGACATCAAATTAGACTCTGTTCATTGCAATAGAATTATAAGAAGCCTCCCTTCTCCTTCTCTCTCTCCTTCATACCCTTATCTTTCCCTCGGTGCTGCCCTCCTCTATCTCTATCTCTCTATGTCCTCACTTCCCTTATCGACTTCTTTCTCTCTTTCTCTCCTTTCTCCCTCCTTCTCTTCTCTCCATCATCTTCCCCCTCCCCTCTCTCTGTCCAATCCACTCTTCTTCCTCCCCCTCCCTTCTCTCTATCCCTACACGCTCACTTCCCACTTCACCTGAAAATCCCTCCATCATCCCACCCTCCATTCCTCTATTCATGTATCCTCGATTCCCGCTTACGCTGTCTTGCCCTCTCCTCCCCAACCCGCACTTGTCTTTTCCTTCTTTTTCCCTCCGTCTACCTCCCAACCCCAGCCCCCTTATCTCTCCATTTCTGTGTGCTCAGTTCATTCTGCAGCTATCAACCTAGGGAGCAGCTTTACCCCTGCTGACCCCGGCCGGCTAATACAGCGTTAACACACATTCAAACTCTGGCTGGCTGTGCTGGCACACCTCCCTCCTCACTTTCACCTTCCCTCGCACTCTCTTTCTTATTCAACCTCACCTAATCAGCCTCGTCTCTATGGAAGTCTATGGAATGTAATAGAGAAAATGCAATCGCAATAGAAATAGCAGAAATACAAACATGCTATACTTCCGCATAATGCCGCTGGAAGAGCCTTGGCTGTGGCTGTAATGACAGACGGATTGCACCTGAAGATTATATAATATGCAATTATGAGAACTGAGCTCTGAACAGAATGGCGTACCCATTACAGACCCGATGAATAAAAGCCGTGACACAATGCAACCGCATGCATTTACAGAGATACTGTACTATACTGTACTTCAAAGAGATACTGCATGTGTTGAATAGTGACATTGTGCCAGAGAAGGAGCGGCTATGAGCGGAGGACGCGGAACGGCTTTGTCTGATAATTGACAACGGGGCCGGGGAAATGTGGCCATTAAGGTCTGCCACTAGCGACGGTTGCCACGGTGACCAGTCGTCACCGCGGCATCGGTAGGTGAGGGCGAAGAGCCGAGGCCCGGGTCAACCGCAGGGTCAGCGGTCCGTGCGACGGATGAGAGCGAGGAAACTGAGTCTTGATCATAGAAGGTGACGACAGTGGTTAACAAAAGCAGGGGCGGAGCCAAAGACTACCCTTGGAATCTGATTGGCCACGCTTGGTGCCACTCCAAAATTTCTTAACAGTCAGTGTGTCAGCTCGTATCGACACATTCACATCACCTCAAAAGGAAGAATGTGTTTGTTTTTTGTTGCCAGGTTGCCCTTTTTTCGCAGAAAGAATTGCTTAAGGGTATTTCCATGTTAGCATCAAAATACCCACCCACCTGGGAGCTACTGGCAACTTTACTAAACGCGCATCTGTTGAACGTTTGCAGGCTGCTCAAACCAAGCAGGCGTTGTGTTGACACATTGTGTTTGCACTTTAAAGCTCCACAAGGCAAGATTTTTATATAAAAATGCACCCGTCTTATCAGCCTAAATCACAAAGTGGGGCTGCAACAAGTCCACGATCCTTCATTGAAACCATTAGATTCGCCCTATTTGCCCAAATTACATTCTGGTGTCAGGCATGGACACATTCTCTGCCCATAAAAAATTAAGAACGGAATACAAAACTGTCTCTTAAACAGCAGTGACCAGCGCTCCGTCCAGAGAAAGCTGGACTCACTAACATTATTTCCCCTCTTTCATGCCTTTGGTGTCCTTTTTACAAATCCCACTGCTGTGCACCAGGGTGGCATGCAGCTAACAGACACTGTCATACAGCTGAAAGGTCACAGATTCGATAACTGCAACAGCCGATGTGTCAATCAGCTGCCATGTGACCTGTCAAAGTGTCTAAGAGCAAGACATTGAACCCCCTACCTGCCCACTCATCATAAGTCACACTAAGTACGAGTGTCAGCTAAATGCTCTGATAGTAAATGGTCAAATGAGGAGAAAATGGCAACCAAAAAGACTACTTCTAAGTCTTTTCAGTGAGATTCAAACTTTTTTTTCTACATTTTCATGAACTTTTAAGCCAAGTCAAGCGACTTATTGTTTTTGCTCTCTCCTATGATCAGAGAAGAGACTTTGAGTTTGGCACAGTGGGACTTTTTCATGTCATCTCTCTCCAATTCGCTTTAAAGATAAGCCCTGTGCCAACAATTTCCTCCCTTTCCTCCTCCCTCCTCCCCAGTAAGTGTTACCATACACTATATAGTGTTGCTCTCTCAGTATAATGTAGCAGGTGGCTGCACTTGTACGCTTTGCTTAGAGCAACTACTTGAGCCCCGAGAGAAAAGAGGGAATTTACAGTGTAAACCGATGGGATAAGCGTATTCGTTGGGGGAAAGAAAGGCAGTTGTAGCATACGATGGGAGCGGCGGAAAGGGGGATTGTTCAAAAATCTGTGATATTGTATGTATTGTTGGTTGGAATGTTTTTTATGTACTTACTGGTACGCCATGAAGCAACCACTAAAAATACACACTTGGAAGGAAGGAGGAAGGAAGGAAAAGTAATAGGATTTTGACATAAAAATACAATTTGGCATATTTTTTGGGCCGTTTACAGTTAAAAAGTTGCATATTATGACATGGAAAAATGGCTAACGGAGCAAACGTCCCTCTGTAAATTCCATTGAGATGGGATTTCGGCTGAAGAACAATCAACAGCAAGCAGTCGCACCAAATGCTGCTGGTATATCCGGACCAGCATGCAGACCGGAGAGCAGACGGTCTACCTCCCAGTGTCTCAGGCATCGAGACAATGGCTGTGTAATGCCATTGTGACACAGTGACACGGTGACAATGGCAGCTGAAGCATGTGTGTGTGTGTGTGTGTTTACATGCTGTTTACGTACGTCTACATGTGTGACCGTTTGCGTGTGTGTGTGTGTGTGTGTGTGTACGTGTGTGTGTGTCCGCTACGCCAGGCTACAGCTAAGTGAGTGAATGCATAAAAAAAGGGCTGTTGGGGAGCCCAGCTCGCTCGTCGCCTGCGATAATGAGGATGTTTTCTGTCTTCAGTTCAATCAGCGCTCCCGGCTCTCTGAGACGGGGGAGCCTAGCAGATGCACGGCACGTAGCAGATGTGTGCTATTGGAGTGACATCTGAAAGTAAAACTCTAGAGCCTTTTTACGACATTGTGTGCTGCTGTTTAGATGCCCGCGATTTCCTGGCGCCGAGCGATGGCGACGGCGACAACTCGGGGAACAAGAAAAGGCGGAAAAGAAAGAAGGGAGAGAAAAGAAAGGCAAGGAGAAAAAGGGAGGAAATATTTGGCACGGGCCTCATCTTTGAAGTGATTTGGACAGAGATAACATGCGAAATTAGAGAGTAGCGTTTCGCCCTCTCCACTTTGACTACACATTAAACGCAACAGGGAGAAATTTTCCCCCACAAAGATAAACGGCGCGGGGGGCGCGTGCCGGTCCCTAAACAACACAGATTACCTTGTCTGCGCGCTTTCAGAATCTGTTTGGATTTCGAGACGTTTGATTAAAGTTTTGTTGCCGGTGCTTTTTTCAGATGCAGGTACATATAACTTCCCCACCATGCGGGTCCAACTTTTCAAAAGCCTGACTGGGGAAAAAAAGGAATGCTTTCCTCTTCAATCACCTCTTCAATCACCTCTCAGCCAATCAAAAACATCAATATTAGGTTCTAGGCCAAAAACACTTAACAGAAAAAAAATATATACACAGCATTTGTGGCGTACAAAAGGCAAGTTATCCAAAAGGGGAAAAAATGGCTGGGATTTCAACACAGATTTCTTTCATTGTATGCAATCTAAGAGGGAAAGTTGCGTAATTGTACCAAACAGCGCTTCTTTGGCGCATAGTCACAGGGGAACTGTGTTTGAGCGCCATATAGAACCATGTTAAGATCCTATATAGGATCTCGATTGAACCATCCTCATATGGTACTGAATGGCACCATATCAGAACCACACTGCTTTTTATTCTTCACTAAAGGAACAGCTACTATTTACATTATGATATGGATTCAACGGAGGCCAACTGTGGCTTGAACTCTAGCGGTAATTACTTCCAAACCTTCCCTTCAATACCATGTGACGCTTTGTTCTGTTGGCGCAAATACACTGAAGATCGCATGAAAACAGAATACATGAAGAATGAGAACCACATTAATGAATGGAGAGTACATGGAAGCATTGAATAAGCATTTGGGGCGCTAAGCAGAACCGCTTGAATCACTGAAGAACCAAATGCTTCTGTGTGGAACCACCAGGTATTATATGGCACCACGATTACTACTTCTACACATGATGCATGATTTAACTCTCAACTTCAGAGGAACCGTCTTTTTTGAGAGTGTTTTCAGTGGCAAACACAAATATCACATATAGATAATGAAGAATGAACAAGTCCCAGTGGAGATAAAGGTCCAAAATATGACAACTGAAAACAAAAACAAACAATTTCTATGCATTGAGCTAATTTAGATTTTGTGTAGGTGAATGTTTAACACATGGGCAGACTTCATGAGTGTAAGAGCGTCGTTCATACACACACACACACACACACACACACACACATAAATACACACATGCATTTGTGCCATAGAGACCAATGCATTGTCAGCCAGTATGTGAGCATATATAGTGTGAGGCTGATATAGAGGGAGTTTTATTGTTGTGCCCACGGGAGCAGATGTCGCTGGCACTTACTCAATACTTCCTCTCATTCTCTCTCTCTCTCTCTCTCTCTCTCTCTCTCTCTCTGTTTGCTCCCTCGCTGTGTTGCTCCCTCTCTCTATCTGTCGGTCTGTCTGTTTTTCTTTCCGTCTCTCTCTTCCTGGTTTCGACCAGATGGAGAGATGCTCTGCTCCAAACCTTTCTCACTCAGGATCACAATGCTCTGAGCCATGTGATCCACAGTCTGCTATCTCTTCCCCCCCTCTCTCTCTCTCTTTCTCTCTCTCTCTCTCTCTCCTTCTCTCTGTCTGTTTCCCTTTGTCTCTCTCTATCCATAACCCCTCACTCTCCCTCTTTCTCAGTGTCCTTTTCCCCCTGACAAAGGCAGACAAAGGCCTTTCATTTCTCCTAGCCTGCCTGCGCTGTGTGTGTTTGTACTGTACCAAACTAGGCTCCCTCTCTCATTGTATCCCCCCCCCACTTTCTCTTTCCAAAGAAGGTGTCTAGGGGCCCCGGGGCCCCTGCTCTGAGACAAGGGGCCTGCCCCAGCCCGGTGAGGTGGGGGTGGGGGGGGGGGGTGGCGGGTGAGGGAGGCAGTGGGTGAGGGAGGGAGGGGAAGAAGAAAGAGAAAGAGAGACAGAGTATATTATTTCATTAAGTGCTTTGGAGCTCGGCAGGGATTGGGGAGTAAAACCTTGCAGCTCTGTGTGTGACAAGGGCACGACCTCCCGCAACCTGGGAACTCCACACACACACACACACATACACACACACACACACACGCCGCACACTGCTTTCATCTGATGCTGGGGGTGTGTGAGAGCTCTCACTCACTGGCGCTGGCTGGCTTGCTGAGGGCGCTAAGCTTTTTAGTCAGGGCCCGCTGAACGGAGGAAAAGGTGGCGAGAATGACGGAGGGGAGAGGAGGGAGGGAGGGAGAGAGGGAGGGAGGGGAAGAGCTCAGAGGTAGAGTGACGGGGGCAGGAGGGGGGCGAGGGGTAGGTGAGGAGAGGGGGGGGGGGGGGGGGGGGTTTCGCCCGAGCCCCGGTAAGACAGAATTGGGCATTGTCGCCAAGCAGAGCAGAGCAGAGCGAGCCCATTCTGTTGATCTGAGCAGGATCCCGGAGAAAACAAAACTGCATTGTTCCCCGCAGATGGAAGCCAGTGTCTCCCGGGTAACAGCATTAATCTCCCCTTTTCTCCCGCTTCCTCTCTTGTCGGGGCCGTAATCGGTGGGCTCCTTTCAGCAGCCGAGCCAGCCTCAAAGCCCGGGCTCCTAACTAGCCTCCTAATTAGCTGCAATTACAATGAAGACAACATGATGAGATAATAGAAATTTGCAAAATAATGACATACCACGGGAAAATATTCCTCCTCCCTAAGCACCATTTTTTTCCCTCCGGGAGAGGCACAATGGAGAGCCGGGGCCCTTTTCTGAAAGCGGGGAGCTCAGAAAAAATGGTGGCGCATTATGTGGCACAGAACCCTATTGTCTGCCTTCTGGTTGCTTCAATCAACAGGCCATTGTCTGGCTGCTTAAATCAAAATGACTCAAATACAGGCTCCGTAATGATGCCCTCTCAGCACCGCATACTGAACAGAGAGACAGACAGAGGAGAGGAGAGGAGAGGAGAGGAGAGAGGAGAGAGGAGTGAGGAGAGGAGAGGAGAGGAGAGGAAAGGAGAGGAGAGAGGAGGAGAGGAGAGTAATCATGTGAGATGTAACACAGGGCAAAAGTAATTTAAAGCTCAGTTAAGGAAAAAGGGGCCCTATAGTCAAATAGCCTGACATACAGTGTGCCTAGCAAATCAGTAGGAAATGATAAGGGGTGGCTGAGTACCACAGGCAGTGGTGATGAATTACGGTTGCTGCTACACGTTTGTTTTCATCTGGTCTGGTTAGATCAAATTAAGCAGCCGTCAGCGTGTTAGACAACATTCCTTTATTAAATCAAACTTCAACGAGGGCAAGATGGTGAGGGAGAGAGACACAGAGAGAGAGAGAGAGAGAGACAGAGAGGAGGGAAGATGGAGGGAGGTAGGAGAGAGAGGTAGACAGCAGGTGGTAGTGATGCACAGAGCAACGTTTTGGGCAACTCTGATCGGCAACATTGCCCACACAGTTGCCTCAGTATTGTTGCTTTCGCTAAACAAGTTCCTGCTGGTCAGTCCATAGAGACTGTCAATAACAACGTCAATAACAAGCTCTCACTAGGACAAATGTGTACATTCTCTCTCTCTCTCTCTCTCTCTCTCTCTCTGTCTCTTACACACACACACACACTCACACACTTTTTTCCTTTTTTGATCTTTTGCCAATCTCAGTAGCAGCTTCCTCCACTTCCTCATGATACCACACATAATAAACAACAAAAAGTATTAATTATCTAGTCAGGCTTTGAGTGGAGTCTTCACATTAACGCCCTAATTTGGAGCACAGATCTGACAAACGCTTGTGAAGACGTTCATCTTTTAAGAAACTAGTAAGGTATGCAGAAAATTATTTACGTTATCTTCTTAAATAGTTTAGATTATTTTTGGGGATATTTGAGATGACAAAAAACAGATGATTTGACTGAAAAAACAATGCTGTGATTATATGGTATACACTCTGATGTGCTGCACCACACATCACTAAAACTCCTGAAATTATCCCGAGTGAGATGAGTTTGTGAGTTTGGATTTCCATCCAAGTATTTATTTTTTTGTAAATTATGATGTATCGATTTAGAGAAGCTGAATGGAAAATCAATAAATTTGCTCAGCATCGCAAACCATTTTTAATCTTGTACGAGGTGGATTTTTTTTTTTTTGTCAATAATGAAATTGTGTGATAAATAGCGATGGAAACGATTTGTTTAATAAATTATGATGTAGGCTTGGCATGGTCAGCCTGACAAATGGCTCAGTTTAGCTTTGGACATCCTGAACTTTAAAGTGTGTGTCCACTGTCACCTGTATATAAAGCGCCTGTTAGTTTAGATGCATTTTGAATATTGCCAAGTGCATTTCTTTGTTTCTGTCTTTGGTGAAATCATGAAATATGGAGTAAATACGTACAAATAATGAATTGGAGAGTTTGTTGCAACTGTGGTTGATTAAAGCACATTTTTTGGAGAGTTCAACCAGTATTGAAGTCATTGCCAAGGTAGGCAGATAGACAATTGACTTTATCCTAATCTCAGATTCAGTCTTCTCCTCTATGCTCTCTTTTAGCAGGAGCCCCTGAACGAGCTTGCTTTGTGTTTGCAAGCGTGTCAGCTCAGGTAGAACTGCAGACACTGGCCCATTTGAAATTTAGATTCAGTTACATTTGTGAATTAACTTTTTCACTTTCAGTATAGTTCAAATGAACGATTGATATGTGAATTGACCACACACTATTTCATCGCCTTTCTCTTGTCTCTTTCATCTCCCCGGTTCCTCCCTCCCTCTCACCTGTCTTCAGGCTCAGCGGTCTTCATGGCCCTTTACTGTGAGCAGCTCCGTGGCTCTGAGCAGTCTGTCTGATACACACACACACACACACACAGCGAGACACACAGACATATTGACGGACAGACAGTCAGACAGAGAGAGAGACAGACAGAGAGATAAACAGACATATGGACAGACAGACAGAGAGATAGGCAGACAGACAGAGGTTAATATTCAGGAGAGGGACTGTGTGTGTGAGTGTGTGTGTGTGCATGGGTTTGTGTGTGTGTGAGTGTGTGTGTGCATGGGTTTGTGTGTGTGTGTGTGTGTGTGTGTGTGTGTGTGTGTGTGTGTGCAGTGGCTGCAGTCTTGATTGAATTAGAGTCATTAAGGCTGGTCACAGTGGCAGCTTTAATCATCACACTCATTACCTTTTCCACCTATCACACACACACACACACACACACACCTACACACACACATACACACACACACACACACACACCTACACACACACACACACACACACACCAGGGTCGGGGTCAAGTCACAATTCAATCAATTCAAAATATTAATTCTTAAGTATTTCTTTATAGACTGGATATAACCACATTCAACTGAGGAAAGCCTTCCTACCCTTCCTCATTGACTGTAATGAAACTGTATTGAACCAATCCATGACACACACACACTCTGAAATACACACATTTCAATGGCACTTGTAAACCTGTAACATGGCAGTTATTATTACAATATATTATTCAGCGTTTGAGCCAGGAAATGTGAATGGTCAAAGATGCTTGGTCAAATGAGACTTGACAAATGACATAAAACACTTAAAATCTTGTGGTATTGTTTAACAAAGAGCATACTAATCTAAAGTTTATTATATTTAGCTCATACTTAACGGTCAGTGTTGTGGAAATTTGACCCCTTTTTGGAAAATATCCCCCTTTTTTCGTCAAGAGAATGAAATCGTTTTAGATACTTCCTGCCTAAAATTATGTCAAATATATCCAGATTTTAATAAAACACTCTGATTGGCCAACAGACTGCATTGTTAATGAGGTGCCCTGTAGTCTGTCAGACAGTAACCAGGGTCAGTGTGAAAGAGAGATGGGAGAAAGGCAACTGAGAGATTGCCTTGGTGGCTGCCAAATGCACTGCAGGTCGGTGTAAAATGACAATAATGCGGTTATTTGAACACGCATATTTTTCATCAGACGACAAGAATTTACTTTAGCACCAATTGCACCAGGAGCGTTGAGATGCCTCCGCTTCAAAAAATGGGTTTGTTTGAGCAAGTCGACAGGGCCACGCTCTCTCAAACTACTGAGAACGGGCTCAGCATAGAGTGGGGAGCACTAAAGTGGATTAGATGAACCATCAAAAACTGCAAAAGTGACATGTCCGCATGTTAGAAATCCACTGCAAGCTTTTCCTGACTGAATTAAAGTCATTGCAATGGATCTTTAAGGTCGTTCTTTACTGTGATTATCGGTACCATAAGCCATTTGATTTATCCCAAGCATCTTACAGGACCGTGACTGTGATGCATTTAGGTACAAGGTGCAGCTGAGCAACACTGCATATAGTGATAATGCTCTTCCCAGGTGTTGTTGCTGTAATACATCATCACAAGGTAAAAGCCCATGAATCACATTCTATATGGTTGATCACAGACAGAAAAAGCAGGAAGCCTTACATGGAATATAAGTTCAACAGCTACTGGAAACCATCACAAAAAAAATCATCGGTTTACAAGACAAAAACAGGAGTGACAACACCACATCTCCACCCGGGTTTCCTTGCTGCACACCTCAACAACATTTGGACCAGGATAGGCCGGTCTGACACTTAATCCGTAATGCGTTTATGTAGCAAACTGTGTGCAGAGTCCTATGCAAGGATCCCTGAAACTGTCAAGTTCAAGTTCCACTTTATTGTCATCTCAGCTTCATAAATCTACATATATACATCCAAATATACATCACAGTGACACAAAATATTGTTTTTCCAGGCTCAAGGTGAAAGAGAAGTAGTAAAAAAAACAAGACAAGTTAGAAATATAGCAATAGTGCACAGACAATTATAAAGACAGATCTTGCACCGCCATCTTGACACATGGCTATCAGTTGCACTATTCCAACAAATTTTAGCTGCAACTTGACTGACTAAATGATTTCATCAGGAGAACTTCACACAGAGAATTAAGTGAAAACGGAGCAAAACAGCATTGATTTTAGTTTTTGTGTGCATCATCAATAAAGTCAATAAATCCAACACGTGTGACACCTGCGTTGCAACAAAATGCAATCTGCAATGGAATGACGCAGTAATGGATTCTCTCAGTTGAAATGAATGAACTTCTATATGGGAGAGTAACGCATTTAATGCAGTTTAGTGTAATCCGGCCTGGTAGAGAGACTGGAGGGTGGGGGGAGGGGGGGTCACAGGAAGGGGTGCTGCAACCTTTAACAACAACCCTCGTTTTTTTTAAAGGTTCCTCTTCCTCCAGACAGAGACAGAGTCCCGCGGAGTAATTAGCGTGTGTCAGATAACTTGATGAGCTCGTTAACACGCCGCGTCATCCGATACCGTCGCCTTTGTTTGTGTAGGCATCTGAGAGGAAGTTAGCAGTCTAATTAGCATAATTAAGACCGTTGATTTATATGGTTG
>NW_027279752.1:72500-85000 GCF_046629955.1 Centroberyx affinis
CAATTTGTCACTTCCTCGTGTAGCGAAGTTAAATTTGCATTCAAAACCTTCCTTTATAAATTCCACTACTGCCTCCAAAAGAGAGAAAATTGTGCATCTAGACAAAGAAGAAGAAGAAGAAGAAGAAGATGACAAAGAAGTTGCAATTACCAGGATACTGGTACCAGGATTATGTCAGTTAGCTTTACAAAGGAATCATTTGTCACTATTGTTGATGGCAGAGACAACCAAACATGTAAAAGTTGACATAGCTATCACAACTTTAAAGCATCCATTTTCAACCCAGACCCATAATTTTCCATCATAAAAATCCTGATCTACTTATGTCTTTCTTGCCAATGTGCGCGGCTCTCCAATAAAACAGGCCAATGGATAGTCAAAAAAGTCAACCTCATACATTCCCAAAGTATTTTTTCTTACAACATATTGACGCTGATTCTGTAAGGAGACATTCACAACTTTCACTATTTATTCTGCACTACTTTACACAGCGGTGCATGTAGGCAGGCAGCTGCAGCTGGATCGCTAAAGCAATCGCCGAAGTTGCATCAAAACTCTACGAGAAAGGCGTGACTTAACATAATTTTCATTTACACCTTTTTACCGGCATGTCTCATTACAGAAAGACCAATCAGTGTGTTCAAAAAGACATGCTTTGGGCGCTTTTGCGGTCGATTTTTTCTTGAGTATCCATTGGCCCTATAGCACTGTATTGGAGAAGCAAGATGTAAGTAGCTCTATAGTGAAGCAGCTGATGAGATTTTGGTCAGAATCAAATGATGGAAAAAGATGGGAAAAAAAACGTCCAGGTTGAAAACACCAGCAGTTATGACAACGGTGATACAATAGCCACTTTATGACCAGATCAATCTAGTGTAGTACTGTAAAGACATACTCTTACTTGTGCGTGTGTGTGTGTGTGTGTGTGTGTGTGTGTGTGTGTGTGTGTGTCTGTGTCTGTGTGTGTGTGTGTCTAAAAGTGAGGAAGAGAGACACTGAGAGGAAAGATTGAGTTTGGTCAGTAAAGATGAACTGAGCCCAGAAACACTCAATCTAGCCTCTGCCCACGTCTCTCTCTCTCTCTCTCTTTCTCTCTCTCTATCTCTCTCTCTCTCTCTCTCTCTCTCTCTCCCTCTCTCCCTCTCTCTCTCTCTCTCGTTCCCTCCCTCCCTCTCTCTCAAGCAGCAAATCAATAGTAGTCAACTGGAGCGTTCGATCCCCCTCCGTTCTCACTCGCTGCTTTACGGATGGTTTCCGTGGTTACGCGCGCTCCCTCTGCGGAGGGGAAGTGGTTGAATCACAGGGTTCGGTCTGACCGTCACCGGCTGATGTAGCCGCCATCAAAGTTGATTACCGTGTGTCTGCCGAGCCCCAGCCTTTCCCCCCCCAAACTCAACTGTTTTTATCGGCATTGTCGGACGGTGGTTTCAGAACTACTGGAGAAGGACCGACTTATTCTCCTTGGTTTACTGTAGTGATGAGTCAGACCTTCTAGGACGATGACGCATCACCATTGCCATGATGGCGTGCTGGTTTAACAATTTTGGCAAATACAGCGACATACTGTGTTGTTATTAGTCTGACAATGAATCCTTCTCTATTGCTCACTGAGTCCAGGTCCTTCGATCTACTGCCTTTTAATGTCAAGAAGAGTGCTGAAAAAACACATTATCTGCTACTGTACTATTCATAGAAATTTGTTGGGAATAACAGTCCCAGCAAATTCATCTTATTTTTATTCTTTTCCCAGCACTTCTGTCTTGAATGAACATTGTAGGGTCACTTGTTGCTCCGGATAAGAGTGTTAAAGGAACACACCGTGTGTTTGGGAGATTCCCATTGGTCAGCTTAACTATTAAGGGATGAAAACATGGATAACAACATAATCCATGTGTCCCCAGTAGATCATTCACTCCGGTGCTTCATCCTAACACTTCAGTATACACTATGTCGAGTGATAGGTGGCTAGCGTTATCAGAAGTTAGATGGCTATTAGTGTTTTAACCAGGTTTGTTTTTGGAACTATTTCAGCTGAACAACCACATAGCTGCGTAGTGATGTTTATCGGTACACAGTCTCACATCACCCACTTTCTTCATTTCTTTTGGAAACAACTGTGTTATTTATGGAGCAGTGGAGCAAAGCATCTACGGACACAGGGATGGTTCTGGTGTTGATGTTCTCCTCATTTAATGACCAAGGAGCCAACCTCCAAAAACTTGGTGTGTTCCTTTAAATTACTATTAGGTAAAAAATCCCAGTTAACTTATTATTTACTGCCATTAAAGAGGGCAATAAAGCACTGTGAGGGTCACATTACTTTGTCGTCTTCAGAGGTAATAATCATATCTGCTCTGGAAAATAGCATAGGATTAAATGTAAAAATTTAAATGTAGAATTTTTTTTAAATGTATTCACACATTAATATAACAGGTTTAACACAATATAACATGCTATTCAGAACAAGATAAACTTACTTTTGCCCAGCTGCAAATCTACCTGCCATGTTACAGTGAAAGTCATCGATCTTGGTGAAAATGGGGACAACATTTATTTCATAAAGGAAATAATAGCTTGCTGCTCCCTCTGTTAGTTAATCAGTGTGGACATTTTGTACTCGTCTATTGACAAAGCATACTTTGTACACCCTTATGTCATACTGTAAATATGGGAGTTACCAGCCCGACAAGCCCCTTGTTAAATTCCCCCTTCTTTGAGCCAGTTGCCCTTCCAAGTTGCAACTTCCAAACTTCCAGAGAAGAAACTGAGTCAAAACTGAGTGTGTGGTAATTCCTTAAAAAGCTGAAGCAACTGCTGCTTGACAGAGTGTGTGTGTCTGACGCCATTCAAAACCCAGAAGGGCGGCTTAAGTAGCTATACAACAATAGCTCTCTCTTTGTTTGCACACACACACACACACACACACAAATATACACACACACTGTACAGTATAAATATATGCGTATATATATAAGACTTGTACGCATATGCCATTTATATATGTCATTTAGCATACATTTGCCATAATGCACCAATTAGTACAACAGCACACGCGCGCACACACACACACACACACACACACACACGCACACACACACACACACGCACACACACAATAGCAGTCCGGCTTTTGTTGGTCATCAAGGACATACCACCTGTTACAAGGCTGCAGAAGCAAATCAGTCTCTCTCTCTCTCTCTCTCTCTCGCTCTCTCTCTCTCTCGCTCACTCTCTCTTTCTCTCTACAGGAAAAATGAGCAGGCGATTAGGCAGACGCGGATAATTACAGAAAATGTAACCAAACAATAGCTGTCATTTCTTTTTTGATCGACCTCTTGGCCCTGCACTCCACTTGGTGGACATTTTGATCCAAAGCACCTCAGAGTAGCTTCATACGTGTCTCCTTTCTCTCCATCCCTCCCCTCTCTTCCTTTGCTTCCTCAGAACAAAGAGTGTTAACCTTGAGCTGCAAACAGCTTTCTGTTGGCGTCTGAGGAGATATTAGGGAGGTGATTAAGTGAGATTGATGGCGCTTTAATTCCCTGACAAAAATAATGGCTCCTTCCTGTTGTTTAATCTTCAATCTTCATTACATGAGAAAGACTCAAGAGAGTGTGGTTTTTAGCCAGAAGAAGGCCGTGCAAACAAAGGACACCATCAAGGCTGGTGTATTTACATGTTTAATCAAAGTGAATTGAAAGTCCAAAGGAGCGCTTAGGAATGCAGCGTACTGTAGGCTGAAAAAATGGAATTTGAAGGTAATTCTTTTGAAAGACGATTTTTTTTTTTGAGGAATTCAGAGCATCTGATTGCAATTTACACACAGTGTAATTAGCAACACTCACAATCATGAAACTCTCATACTGTCCATGTCAAAAATGTTTATAGTTTTACTGATGGTTAAACGGTCTTATGGATCGAGCATGTTTCCATGGACTTGGAGCCCAAGAAACCCATTCAAAAGCCATTGTACCGTTTCAAAAGAATGAGGTCAAATGAGAATAAGGTTGCCTTTCCTTAACTCTGGAAAAGTTGACTTTTGGAGATATCCATTTGCATTTCAGCAGAAGGGTCAGGGCTTCACTGGAGGTACTTTTATAGCAAGTTTTTACGTTGTTGTGAGGAAGGACCTCTAACCTCTCTAACCATCGGACTACCTTGTTGCCTTGGCACGCAGACAGATTGACAAAGACATACCATGGGTGAAGGGTCGTTTCTGTGTGAAACCGAAAGGTGTTTTCCGAGCAGAGTGCTGCAGGTTCGATGCTTTCTCGTGCATTGGATGAAGTGTCCTTGAGCAAACCAACAAACCCTTAGCGATTTCCAGGGGCACTGTTCTGCAGCTGACCCCGCACGCTGACCTCCCTGTGGGGGGCGGCGAGCGAGCACAAAATTCCTCCTTGGAGGGATCAATATCACAAAAAAAAAAACCAGATGCAGCCTCATGTTTTTCGTTCCTACAGTACAGGAGGTCAGAACGCAGGGTCAGCAGCACTCGGAGCTGGGAGGGATTCAGCGCCTTGCTCAAGGACACTTCAGCAGGGTGGAGGCTTGTTGCCGAGACGGGGGCTTGAGCCTGGTTTCTCCGGTTCAAGGTACGGTGTCCCTGCTCGCTACACCACCCTGCTTGCCTTAAAAGGTACGAGAGCAAAATAATCTTGATTCAATGCTGAAGGCTACGATGCAGACAAGGACATATCAAATGAGCTGAATGAAAAGATAATGTTCCAGTTACGACAGAAAAAGCATGCATGGGAATAATTGTATTAAACTCATTGTTAATGTTATTGAAAACCCAACGAGGGGATTCAGCACAGTGCCCCTTCAATAGGATATGGCATAGAGGAATTCTACGCCATTTATGAAACACAAGGTCTTACTTTTGTGATGAGTTTGAAAGGTCATTTCATCAGCCAAGTGAAAAGGAAATTTTGTTTTACTGAAATGTATGGTCATAATAAAACTGTCATCAAGGTTTGGGAGCGCTTCTGTTCGCATATGTTCTTATTCTTTGTCGAACTCCACAATCACAATAAAAAGCGCGGCTTCATGAAGAAAACACTTTGAAATGTTCATGAATAAATAAGGTTACCTCTCTACACCCATTGTAGACATGAGAGGTCATTGCAACTATATGCAAAACATCAATCAAAATCTGAACTTCCCTCAAAGCCTCAATGCAGCATAGAAACAGAACTGAACTGAAACTGATGCATTCTATGGACTATATTGAATAACACAAGAAACCATTGTACTGTAAATGCTGATTCCTTTTTCCACAGTGGGTAAAGTTGTGAGTCTGTGTTCCAGTCAACACCCAGTCCCTCACAACCTTTTTCTGTTTTTCTTTCAGTGACATTCAACCCGTTTTCTATGGCGGCCTAATGACTGACCGTGAATAGGCGGAATGTCAATGCAATGAGCAACACATGCAGATGAAAAGGGTCCCGTCGCGTTACACCGACATTGTGCGTGACACTGTATGCGTGCATGTATAAGCAAGCCTGTTTGCATCCTTGTGTGTGTGCGTGTGCATAAATACACGCGTGATGAATTGACTCCCAACTCTATAGCCTTCCCTCTGTACAATAGGGACTAAAGCAGCAACAGAAACAGAGGAGACAAGCCTTTTAATCTAGTGCATCTAGAGCAGCGTCTCAGTCTGATGTCCGACTGCACAAAGAAAGGTCAGGGAGGGCTCGGCTCGGGTGGGTGGAACAAACGACTGGGACTCTCTCGCTCTCTCTCTCTCTCTCTCTCTCTCTCTCTCTCTCTCCCTCTCCCTCTCTCTCTCTCCGTGTCTCTCTCTCACACAGCGAGGCGAGCGTTTCAAGGTCTGGTCTGGCGTACAGTTACAGTTAGTTTGCTGGCCATCAAAGCAGACCCAAAGTTCTCTAATAGACTTGTGTGAAGTGTGTGTGTGTGTGGGTGTGTGTGTGTGTGTGGGTGTGTGCATGGGTGTGGGTGGTTAGGTGTGTGTGTGTTGTGCATGCGTCTTCCATGTTTTGGCGCAGAGAAACGGACAACGGGGGTTTTGTAACTTCCTAATAACTGAACTGTGACCAGCAAAGACGGAAAGAAAGTTATCCAAGTCACTTGAAAGTTACCCACCTCTCTCTCTCTCTCTCTCTCTCTCTCTCTCCATCTCTTGCCCTATCATATCTGTTGCCCATGTCTCAAAAAAAAGCAGTTTTTCAGAGGGAGAGAGAGAAAGAGAGAGAGAGAGAGAGACAAAGATGGAGAAATGGGTACGGAGAGAGAGAGAGAGAAAATAAGGAATTGAAGGAGAATAGAGGAGGAGAAAGAGGAGGGAAGGTCAGCGGAGGTAGAGAAAAGAAGGGATGAATGCTCCCCCTGTTCCTTCCCACTGTCTCAAACAAGGCCTGGGTAAACAGGAAGTACAGCTGCTCTCTCTGTCTCTTTCTCTCTCTCTGACTCTTTCTCTCTTTCTTCACTCTCTCTCTCTCTCTCCTTCTACCTCCCTCACTCCCTCCCTCCCTCCCTCTCTCCCTCCTTGGCCCGTCCAAAAATACATTGCATTCCTTCTCCACTTACAAACACCGACACACAATCACATTTACCTCGTCCAAACACCGAGAGACCTGAGAGAAAGAGAGAAAAGAGGAGGACAGAGGACAGCAGATACTCGTAAAAGAAAAGAAAAAAAAACAAAACAAGAAAATTGGGGACAAATTTCTGCCCAAAAAACCATCTCCCTGCCTTCTCTCGCGCGCGCACGTTTCGCGAAAGGGTCGTGATAGTTGGTAATCTGGACACGCAGTTCCCCTCCGTGGGCCCTAATCCCCCTATTTCTTTAAGAGAGAGAGGGAGCAGAGCGGAGGAGAAAGGAGGTATTGTGGCTCGAGACAGTGCAGTAAAAAGAGGAGCGTACAGTACCAAATTGAGGTCGCGGCAAGACAATGGCTGCCCTTCACTGGCTCATTCACACACGGTCTCCACACAGCTCTATCAAACGCCTCTTTCTTTCTTTTTTCCCCTCCTCTGTTCTGTTCTCTCTTTTTTCTTTCTTTCTGTCTTTCTTTCTTTCTCTCACGTCCGCCTTTCTTCTCGCCATCACAGAGGGACGGGGTGGTGGTGGTGGTGGGGGGGGATAATGAAACCCCCGGCTCACCCAGGCTGTTCTAGGGGGCCCGCTGCAGAGAGGAGAAGAGGAGCGCTCTCTCTCTCCTCTTCGCTCCACCCGCACCTCTGCTGTTTTGTATGGGGGGGGGGGGATTTATAGTCCAAAGCAAAGTGGTTTGTTTCAGGAAGAGGAAATCTTACTGTCACGTGTGGTCAGTAATTTTGGTGATGGCTGTTTTACACCTATCACTCACAAAAAGTAAAAAAAAAAAATACCTGCCATATACCTTCCTCTATGAATAATGAATGTACAAAATATTAAAGATGTCTTCCTGATATTGAGTTGAAGCCCCTGTTGCACAATCCACATCTCAACTGATTCAAAGCTCATATATCCTGCTTCTCTTTATCTACATCTCTTCCTTTGCTATAGATTTAATAAGGGAAATCAAAAAGGGATAATGGCTTTTACCTGGATTCACCTCATGAGTGTGCTTCATGAAAAGAGTAAAAATAAATGAAGTTTTAAAAGAACATTTTCATTTTTTTTTTCCATGGCAGACTTCACACCGTAGAAGTGCCATTTTAAAAATTATTTCTATAACATTTCTGCTTTATTAGGCAGTTCACTGAGAAAAAAGACAACTAGAAAGAATCCAGAAATTGCCTTTTTAAAGAATTTCATCCCTGCTTCTTTCAGATCCGGTGCACCTCACTGACCTGCTATGTGTTGCTGCATGGGAATAAGGTTACATTTCTACTAAGGTTAGGCTATTTAACCATCCAGGAAGCAGAGAAACAGAAGTTTAGATGCTACACCCTTGTCTAGAGTAGCGTAACAGGCAGCCAATCAGGAGTAGAGTTGATACAGAGTCATTGTTTTGCTTTGATTTGATCAGAACCGTTCAAATGTTATCTCAGTGTGACAGGTGACCCTTATTGATATTGAGGCTAATTTCAGATCCTGTTCACATCTACTGAAACCTGTAGTTTCAGCTGTAGCAGAGGAAGACATCATAAGAGCACAAGGTCCACTTCTCCAATGGATGGACAAATTTCTCATTCGCCAATTCGCATATCTTGCGGACGACTCGCAAATTCCCCCGCAAAGAAAAAAAAAAATAGCATAATCAGTAAAATATGTAAAATATGTTCCTTTTCCTGCCAATGAATGGCTTCATGGTAAACTGTGAATCTAGTCTTAATCTCTCTCTCACACGCTAACAGAGATCTCCTCGTTGAGGAACATCAAGCTAATAAAGTGAAGAGGGCGAAAGCACCTCCGGGCTACGTGGGGCACAAAGACGGCCGATCCACAGACCTAATTTGGCTTGGCAAACCGAATCGTTCGAAATTGATCGAATTCAGAATCTACTGGAGGCTTTTAACGGGTTTAGAGCGAGACAAGGGGGAAACAGGGATTGGCATTGTTATTCAAACCACAGAAAATAGTTGTCTTCCAATCGCATTTAAGCAGAAAGGCGTCAATTGCCTACAGGCTTGAGCGCGTGATGATGTTAGGTGACCAGTACATTACAGCCCCACTGAAAGAGATTGCTTTGATGGGGTTTTTTTGATGGTCAAGTGCTCTTCACTCTAAGGCAATCATATTTCATCTTATACACACACACACACAATGGTATATACACAGTTAAAGTTACACGTACAAACACACACGCAAACACAAGCATGCATGTACACAGGAACCTGCAGATACACACATTCTTTTTCTCTCTCTCTCTCTCTCTCTCTCTCTCTCTCTTTCACACACACACACACACACACATACATGCCATGCCTGGAGCCTGGAGAAGAGAGGAGAGGAGATGTGTCCGAGAATATATTTAGGCCACAGAGTTGAGACAGTGCATACCAATGAGAGGTCAGCCTCTATAGCCCAGAGCCCAGGGGTCAAAGGCCTCACCTGATTGGTTGTCTATAGTGACTGGCATGTTATGGTGCCAATAAGACGACAAAATGCTCTCATCTCCTCTGTTTCTATGGATAAATTATGAAGACTGTATCCAGGGGAAATACACTGACATTAGATATCAGTCAGATATCAGTCTAAGAAGTATAAAACAGAGCGTGTTAAAGATTGTAGCCTACTAGGGTTGGTCCGATGGATCACCGATGGCCGACAGTCATCGACCACTGAGCCCTCTACATCGCACCATTGTGATTTAAAGCACCCCACCCCCCACCCCACCCATGCGTAACTGAAAGTGCAATAAAAGCTTCGCGAGTAAAAAGTCAGCCAGAGAGCGCAAAAATAAAGGATGGGTTTATTCTAATTATTATAATAGCTCCTTGCACAAAGGAAAAACACCTTATTTAATCACACTATTTACCGCCCAGTGAAAGCATGTTTTAATTTAGGCGCAGACATAAAATTTATTTTTAAATACCTGGTTTGCGCCTGCCTTAGTAAATCAGGGGGTGAGTCTTTATTTGTATCTCAAAGCTGAGGATTAAAACTTACCTACAGAGCGAACTCCGGCCACACTGATCCATCAGAAAATGGACAGAATTACTAACGGATAGATTTCTGTCCGTTGGGTTGTTTTGGAACGTCAACGCTATTTTAAAAAAAATATGCCTCTGATTTACGGTGACGAATCCGTCAAAATTCAAGGAAAAAGACACCACAGTCCCACCCACACGGTTTGATGACATGTGATCTCTGGGAAGTGCAGTGCAGAAACACCACAGCAATGACCGCTGAGGACCAAAGACCACCAAAATAAAAAAACAAGGATTTTGAGGATTACAACTTCAAGTCTACCATCACTCATCGTACCTGGGCTTGTAACCTCAGTCCCCTGTTTGGAGATTCATAGCTGTGTATGGATTACATACAAAAGCTTTCACTCCAAAATACTATAATAATGATAATGTGATGCTTTATTAATCCCCATATAAATTCTATTTTCACTTCTCCATTTGAAGGGTGATCTCCCTCCCTACTTCATACGCCATCCTGCTGCCCAAACATATCCACTTTGGAGGAATTTTGCTACCTGAAATTCACCAGTCAATGTTTCAAAAGCAGCGATGATTCTCTCCTCAAACAAAAATTTTAAAGTAACTCAGAAATTCAATAGGAGTGAGCTTAACCTTCATGCAAGCAGTCGTTTTGTCAGAGAAGGTGGCATGTTTTTCAAGTGGTGAATATCTCTTTTCGGAACAAAAGTCATACGTACTCTTCACCTCTGGCTGGCAATGTGAATGTTAACACTGAGCAAGATACTTGATCAACGTTGGATAGTTGTTTTATTGTTACTTCACTCACTTTGCCATTTTGTCATTGCTTGTTAAATAGCAGATCCAGATGCGTCAGACGGGAATCGGGACGACCAGCCCGTTGGCCGGCTATAAGACAGAAGAACTGATAGGCAGACAGACAGACAGAGAGACAGGCAGAGAGAGAGACAGACAGACAGACAGAGAGAGAGAGACAGACAGACAGACAGACAGGCAGAGAGAGAGAGAGACAGACAGAGAGAGAGAGAGAGACAGACAGACAGAGAGACAGACAGACAGACAGGCAGAGAGAGAGACAGACAGACAGACAGACAGACAGACAGAGAGAGAGAAAGAGACAGAGAGACAGACAGGCAGGCAGACAGACAGACAGACAGAGAGAGAGACAGACAGACAGACAGACAGACAGACAGAGAGAGAGACAGACAGAGAGGCAGGCAGGCAGAGAGACAGGCAGGCAGGCAGACAGAGAGACAGACAGAGAGACAGACAGGCAGGCAGGCAGAGAGACAGGCAGGCAGAGAGACAGACAGGCAGGCAGGCAGGCAGGCAGACAGTGCTAATGGAGCTGATTGTGGATGCAGTCAGAGAGGTGACGCTCTGTGGACTCAGAGCCCACAGGGAGCAGACACCGGGGCTGACCCTCCAATCCCACATACAGCACAGCCACACTCACGCTGTAATTACCTGTCACACTGTGTGAGAGTGTGTGTGTGTGTGTGTGTGTGTGTGTGTGTGTGTGTGTGGGTGGGAGTGTGTGTGTGTTTTGGGGGACGGGGTGTGGTAGGTCTTGGAGACAGCACTTGCACTTGACCCAACATGCAACGTAACCCTGTGTTTCTTATAAACGCATACATGAAAAAGCACCGACGGACACACACACACACACACACGTGCGCACCACACACACACATACCTGAGGCCCTGACTCCCCTAACCCTCTCCCTTTCTGGCTCCCAGTAATTACCTATGGGCCTATGGAGGGGTGGGAACCATTGTGTGCTGTCTGCGTAGCACTCAGGGAGATGTGGGATTGATGCGCACTCGGCGACCTCTCTGATTGGGGTTAACAGCAGCCTCATTTGCATGAGGGGAGGGGGCTTTCATTAGCCAGCAAGACCTCAGGTGCAGACACACACACACACACACACACGGAGGGGAAATTATTTAACCACTTGAACTACACAAGAGACTATTGTTTGGTTTTCTGGTATGGATGAAAAGTATCACCAAATGAGTCATCATGACTGAACCTTCGCAAGCCAAAATATCTCCAAAATGTCTTGGATGGTAAATAAATAAGTAACATGTCAGTCCTGCAAATAATAGTAGTCCTGCCACACAAGACAGATGAGTCGGTGCCTTCAGTGGAAAGTGTGTGAAGTTCAAAGACCCACATGGCCAAAAGAACAGGTTTGAAGATGTGAGTGGAAGGTGTGAAGTGACCAGTGACAACAACAACAGCTGTAGTGTTTGGTGGCGGACGGAGACGTTATAAAACATTTTGTGTTCGGCGCATTTCAAGCAGCGAACAAAGCAGCTTTTTCCTCAGACAAACCACTCGAGATCCAGCCTTGAAGGAATACAACCCACTGTCTGGTAAGTGTAACTCTGCAATGAACTTACCATTATGTGACAAGAAAACCGCATTCGCCTCTGCTTCATATTCACGTAATTCACGGGCAGTGTGTGATGATGTTTTAGCACAAAAGGGAACATTCTGTGATATGATATGAGCTAGCGGTGCATTATTTCAAAAAGCATCTAAATCCTGAACAAACGGCCGTGTGTCCTGTCGAAGTGTCCTTGAGCAAGACATTCAACCTTTACCTGTTTACTCATTGTAAGTCTTTATGAATAAGACAATCAGCTAAATGCCAACATGTTACATAGCACAAAAAAGACCATAATCTGCGGGTGTTTGATGGAGTTGTCGATCAATACCTGTGACTCAACAATTACTTCACCAGCTGCAGAGATTGCTGTCTTTCAAAAACTCACTTTTTAGCAAAAAATTCTCTGCTTTGGAAACAAACTCTCCCTCCCTCCCTCCCTCTCTCCCTCGTACTTTCAGCAGCTGAAAGATGGAGGACGGTGCTGCGCGCGAACGGCCGTGACCCCAGCACAGTTCGCTCTCAAGCCAGAAAAGCAAA
>NW_027279752.1:87500-97500 GCF_046629955.1 Centroberyx affinis
TCTCTCTCTCTCTTTCTCTCTCTCTCTCTCCCCCCATCCTCTCTCTCCCTCTTTCAGCTCACTGCCAGGCTACCGCAGCCCAAACTGTTCAGCTGCAACTGTTCCAAGCCCAATAATTACAGCTTGTCAGAAAGAATTAATTTTCTCATTTCTCATAAAGACGTGTAAAAAATTACCATGTTATTATAACGCCGCCACTCTCCGGAGGCAGCAACGAAAACCAAATTTAATTTCGGAAATTCTTCCCTCGCACATTAAATTAAACACATAAATAAGAGTTTAGGAATGGGGAGGGGGAGGAGGTTGTCGGGGGGAGGGGGGTGGGGGTGGGGGGGGGGAGCATATGTTCGTTAGGCCGGCCCCGGCTCTGGGTAATGGCCGTCGTAATGTTTTGATGGGCCCGGCTATTGGTAAGCGCCGATACATTTGCATGATCGCCGTCGTGGCAGGAAAGCGAGCTGCCAATTAGCGCACGTACGGCTCTGGACAGCGCCGCGAGAGAGAGAGAGAGGACAGGGGATCTATTTGGCATAAGGAATACAGAGCAAGATATGGGACAGAGCTAATTAACAGCCATGTATGGAGAATAGCATATTTACTGCAGGGAGATGAGCGATATGTGACTTTCACTGGGGGTAATGTCTCTAATCTGTAAGAGAAAGAGTCATGATGTACAGTAGAACCGGGGCTGAAAATATATAATCCAGAGGGGTAAGGAGACAAGACCATGGAAACATTGTATACAGTATCTGAAATGTTAATTTCAGATCAAACATTTTTCCTAGACAACACGCCACCCTACACATCAATGCTATTTCACGTACAGAATCAGGAACTGTGTGTTAATTTAAAACTTGCTCACTCACCTAATACAAGTTTCTACAAAGTGCAACAGAATTCAAAATTACAAGAGAGCATTTTGGAGATTTGATTGGTGGTCAGCGTGTGTACGGTGGCCAGCAGGGACAAAGTTTGAGAACAGGCAAAGAGCTAATATATGTATATATAACCAAGGAATTAAAATGCGGGTGGCTCTTTTTGATTTATCCGCCAAAGACAATTTTTAATGTCATTTGGCGATTTCGAACCCTGATGGAATACATTAGATCAATGGTTTTGTGTTATTCTTTCATTATATATTATTATGTGACATACTGTCATATTATATACATATATATGTTGGGATGGCAGATCATAATGAAAATATTCACCATAAACTGAATCAGCAGTTAAATAAACTAGTGCAGTGCCCGTTCAAAATAGGCTTAGGCTATCAGTCGCTTGCTTTGAGCCCCACTGCTGCACAGAGCGCTGTTCGCTGGTTTATTCAAAGTTTATTAATATTGAACGTGTCTAATCCAACACAGCATGTCCTTGGGTCCCCAGCAATACACCTGCCAAGTGTGAAGTAGATCGGGCGAATGGTTCTCGAGATATGCGAAGGACACACACACAGACAGAGATTCCTTGCTTTATAGTATGATAAACCCTCTCACATGGCAAAGGGCAAAAATCTGCTTTGTGATTTCACTGGTTTGAGTTTTTACATTTTTTTCTCCTTCACATAGTTCACATGGTAAGTTACACACACCATGGAGGGGTAAATAATGAAATAAACTGATAGAAAGCAACTCACAGGGGTTACAGGATACAGTGCTGATTTCATATGTACATATGTAGAGAAATGTTTGCACAGGTTTCCTTTAAATATGGAAGAGTTATATATAATATAGAATTAAGACAGAGACGTTATGAAAATACAAAGGGATGTGGGGGCCTGTCCAGCAGTTTGGTGGTTTTGTATGGAAACTGATGCAGAAGAACAGCCCCTCTCGCTCCGAGGGGGAACTCGCACAACGAAACAAACTCACCCAAACACGCACAAACGGGGTGTCCCCTCTGACTCCCTCACACAGCGAAGGCAGGGACTTTCCCTGCCCGCAGCACAGGAGACACACACACACACACAGAAAAAAGGTCACCCCTGGTTGACACACATGCAGCGGGCAGACTCATGGCCGATCTGACAGAGCTGAGACAAACATACACGCACACACACACACACACACACACTCAAGGGCCACGGTCAGTGTAACCAGTGCCAGATAAATCTCCTCGGCAGCGCAGCGATGAGGCCGCAATCTGTGATCATGACACCGCCTTGACACACACTGTCTGGACCGATTCACACACACACACACACACACACACATACACAAAGAGCAAGCAGACACTGTCAGTTGAGTTAGCAAGGGAGCTACTGTTTCATGGTCATTTGTCTAGAATCTGGGTTCGTTATCACTGCAGTCTTCTGACTCCAGGCCTTGTTCTGTGACCCGCACTGTTTGTTCGCTGCTTTTTGTTTTCACGGCATGGCACTTTTTTTTTCATCGACGTGCCACAATGTTTTCAGAATTTCACCAGTCAACTTAATGTCTTACCAGCCAAAGTTTTCAGAAGAATAGAAAAAAAGACGTGAGCACAGTATGGTTACATGTGAAAGTGGCTGGTAGAGAACAACAGGCCAAAATCTATCAGTGTTTGCCTGATGGCTGGTGGTGATTTTAGGCTCTGCATGTGCGAGGATGGAGGTCAGAAGCATATATATATATATGTTTACATGCACAGAGTAACACAGCTTTTGGCTGTTAAAGAAAAAATCAACCCTCAGATACTCTCACACTGTTAGATATCATCAATCTGTGATGTTCAATTCATTCCAGGAGTGCTGAAATTTACCTTTTTTGGCTTACCAATTTTACCTCAACCTTCTTCTACTTCAGTTAGTGATTTCCTACATTTCCCTGGTCTATTGAGGCTACTGTTGGTGGAGAAATTGGTCTCTCTCTCCCTCTTCAACAATGGATTTCTCCATGTATGATTGTTGCACATCAGTGCCAAATGGTGAATCTAGAAAAAAGACCTCGCTCTGTGATTCTGAGGGACTGACAAGGTACAATAGCTGTTTTTTTTAACAGTGTTAAAGTGTTTTAGGGTGGATGTTTCCTTTAAGGTCGTATTCAGGTTAAGCTGTTTACATGAACTTTTGATACCCTGAGTACCCTGAGTATCTCTGTTGCCATAAATAAACCAGTTAAGAGAATATTCCTTTCCCAAAAGATAGCCTGCCAATAAAAAAAAAAGGTTACTTCTAATACAGGGGAAAGAAGTAAGCACTGTTCTCTGCCATGTGTTTGTTGACATCAAAATGCACCCATAGCCAGACAGTAAAAACCAAAAGTCGAAAGACTAAGATATGGGAGTAAACCAAGCATCTTAAGTTCAAGCTTACTTGAGTTATGACGTTTACATGCATAGACCCAAAATGGGGTTACTTGAGTTACTGTGTTAAGAACAGAACTGTGCATGTAAAGGAGATAACAGATCATAAGGAGTCCTTACCAGTTATTTGTAGAAACGATCTGCAGAAAAAAAAAACGGCAAAAAGTGTCCAGAAGTAATCAGCTCCTCTGTCCACTGAGCCCGCTCACTCCTGGCCAGAAAGAGAAACAGAGAGGCAGTTCATTATTGATCCGATATTTATGTTACCTCGATTCAGATTACTAAATGTTACGTTATTGCTGAGGTTCTTTTGTTGTGGCAGTAATTGAGCTTTGTCAGCGTCAAACAAGTCTCACACTGAGAGAAAAAGGGAGAAACAGTGAGTCAAAGATAGAGAGAGAGAGAAAGAGTCAGTAACTGGCGGCTGAACCTCTTCATACTTTACACAGACAGATAGAAAAAGAGAACGGTGGGGAGCAATTAGAAAAACAGAGATTGCATACAAACTCTAATGTTAGCTTTTAACTTTTGCCAATACAGTTGTTTCCTCACATTTCACCACAGGATGAAGATGGAGGGAGTTTTGAAGCATTTAGCTGACACTTTATCTGAGCAGGCAGGGGTTCAGTGTCTTGCTCAAGGACACAACAACAGGCCACACTATCTGTTGCGGGGATCAAACCTGTAACCTTTTAACTTTCTAACCAATAGGCCTCCATCTTACTTAGGCTTTCTGGCTGAAGAGTTTTAGCTTGTCCCCGACCTAGTTCCTAAATTCAAAATTAGAGCAAATGTAAAAGCTGTATGTGTCTGCATATGTGTGTGTGTGTGTGTGTGTGTGTGTCTGCACGTGTGAGGTGAGGGGGAGACGGAGGAAGAGAGTTTGAAAATCGGAGCGAAGCAGAGAGACAAAAAGTGCGAGGGAGCGAAAGAATCGAGAGAGCAGAGGACAACAAAGAGTCACTCATAGCAGCATACAGATGTTAGGTACAACCTCCTTCCCTCCTCCCTTCCTCCTTTCCTCCCTCCATTCCTCCTCCCTTCTCTCTCTCTCTCTCTCTCTCTCTCTCTCTCTCACACCCTCCCACTCTTACTCCCTACATTCCTCCTTCCCTCGCCCCTCCAACCCCCTTCATACCAGAAAGCTTCCATCTATAAATATCAACAAGAGAGACTATAGAACTGCACACACACACACACACACACACACTGTAAACACACACACACACACACACACAGCGCTCCAGTCTAAACCAATGAGCACAGTGGTGTATTGTGCCAGCAGAGCCAATACACACTTCCACGGCCATTACTCCCCATGGAAACAGGCGAGCGTGTTCGCACACACATGTGATGTTGACGTTGTACCCGCACAGTGGCTGCCTTAGACAATAAGCTATTTCAGGGCCAAATCGCTGACAAAAATCCATTTTTCCACCCAGCTAAAAAAGATCAGGAACGAGGGAGGGAGAAAGAGAGGGAGAGAGAGAGAGAGAAAAGCTGAAATCAAATAAACAGTGGCGTACATCTCTCTTAAGCTGGATTTATCTCTGTATTTTGTCATCATTCTAATTTATTCCCCAACCTGCTTACAATTACCGCCTTTTCAAAACTCATATCGCTCGCTCGGCGTTGTTCTCCGTGAGATTGCGTGGTATTTGCAAATGAATGAGCGGGGGACTTGCATAAGGCGGAAAAGCTCCTAGTGTACTTTTTTAGATTATCCACTTGATACTGATTCATTTTCTTCCTCACTTGTCACAGTTTTGTAAAGGAGGCGATGTAGGACAAACATGCAAATGCACACACACACACACACACACACACACACACACACACACTACAGTAGAGTGTAGAGGAGGGGAGTGGGCTCATCATCTTTAGTTGTGATTACAACACTTGGCAAGCGCTCCCCTGCCTGTTTGCCTGCCTATTGCCTTACAAATGGATTAGTAAGCCCTGTTTCATTTGTGTGTGTAGCTTCTCTGAGATTTAGACTGACTTACAAATAACACCAATCAGATTTGGGAGCAGCCGTTGTATAGTCTTTAAGGAGGAATATTGGGGGATGTGATTTTGGGACAACGCTATAGCTGTGCTTGTATGCACTTTGTGTTCAGAACATTGGGATTGTGTGTGTGTGTGTGTGTGTGTGTGTGTGTGTGTGTTGTGAAGATTGGGATGTCTCATTACAAGAAAGTCTGACTGTAGCTCTTGGAGTCAGTCGGCGGTTAATCCATGGGAGGCCTGTACGCTCATCCCTAGTTTACATGCAAGTCAGAAGAGGACAACTTTGATTTTGGACAGAGAGAGAGAGAGAGAGAGAGCGGGGGGGGGGGAGAGAGAGAGAGAGAGTCATTTAGACGGGGAAAGCGGTTTCAGACACAGATGGGTCGCAGTGCAGAATACCTTAAATGTTAACATTTTACTGCATTGTGAAGCATGGTGAGTCTATAATAAGGACATTGTATTAAAGGAAAAATCTGTGATGTACTTTGAATTTCTGGGCCAATTTTGTTGCTTGGTGGTGTATTGTTCCTATTCGCATGGATAACTGGCCAAATGTAGATGATGTGACATTGAGATGCTTTCAGCGCAGCTACAATGGAGTCAGTGTAATAGAATATTTTTCAGCGATTTAAAACATCAGCGGTAAACGTCAGGTTTTGGTGTCGGTTCCTCAGAATGAAAGAGCGAGGGCTTCTGTCTAGACTCACAACACACCGACGTTCAACAATCATACAGGGAGAAATCCAGAGGCAAAGAGACCAATTTCGTGACTGATAGCCTCAATAGACCAGAATGCAATGCAGCTACAGCATGCATCTTTGCGGATCTGTTGTCGGTAGCGTGTGAACAGCAACCCCTTCGACCTCTTCGACAACCACGTCACGGCACAACAACATTTGTTCTCTCTCCACTCTCACTTTTTCTCAAGTGGAAATACTTACAATGCTATCAGTATTTCTCTCTCCTCCATGTACAGCGCACCAAAACAGTATACAGTAAATTAAAACACTACAATTACAACACTTCATCACAAAAATTGATGATATCTAACAGTGTACCAGTATCTGAGGGTGGATTCTTCCTTAAACACCATAAAGCGACATGTTGCATAATAAAAGGTTATAAATCTAGTAGTAATCTTTACTTACTTACCTGTGCTTACAGCACTTGGGGAGATTATTTTCTACAAATCAAGCCTGTTGTATGTTTCTTATTTCATCGCAGTGCAACCAATTGATGTATATGGGCATTTGAATGAGTGCTATGCAAAGTGATTTAAGTGCCTTGCTCCAGGGCATCATGACAGAAAACCGTCTGGTCACAAGCTCTCTCCTATAACATTATAAAACTGACAGCGCTGATTTCAATGTAGAAGAAGAGCAAGGAGTGTTTGGTATATGAGAAAAGTGAGTGTGTGCGTTCGCGTACACGTTTGCGTGCGTGCACATACGTGTTTTGCGACCCACGAGTACAGTTTGTGTGAATAAAGCTCTAAGCTGAGCTTCCATTAAGCCCCTTTCAACACAATGCCTTTCTCTCTCAGAAACTCTCTCTGATGGAAATCTGCTTTTGTTGCTGCAGCTCAATGTCCCTGCTATCTCCTGATGGAGGCGGAGAGAAAGAAAGGTCTGAATGGGCCTCTATAGTGTTGTGTTCCAGACAGTTCACACACACACACACACACACACACACACACACATTTGCCAAATCACACACACTCCTTGCTCCTCCACAATGAAATCAATGCTCTCAGTTTTCCTTTCTGTACACAGCATCTCACAGTGCCACAGGCTTCTTGTGATCAAACACCACATCATGTACTGCAACTTCTGATATTGACACTAACACAGTGTTGCTTTTGTACTGTGGTGTTGCTATTCATTCGTATTGTATTCAGTCGCAATAGTCAAAGATGTTATTTTTCATGGTGTTTTCTTTAGGTTTTCATCTTGTTGGACAACTTTTTTATACAGATTTTTTTTGTGTGTGTGTGTGTGTGTGTGTTTCTTATCACATCCCAAAGTAGCAAAGGGGGCGTCTCTCCCATGAATCTCCCACCCCATCCCAAATCTGAAGTAGCGTAATCACTGTCGCCAGCATTGACATGGTTACTTTAAAAACATAATCTGTAACTGATTACTGATTACCTGCTTGAAAATCAAATCAGTAAACAAGCTTAATCATGTAGTCATGTAATATGATTACCGCCAATTACTTTTGCCTCACAATCCTGGAGGAGGGGGGTTTGTTGTTTAAAATTACATAAACACAAAGTCAACTTTTTTACTTTTTAAGCCCAAAGTTACTTTCTTTACAGTTACGTTTTCAGTGGGCAGTCCTCTTACCTTTTAGTATATTTGTAATCCGCTTGCGTGCTCAAAGTTAGGGATGACTTTTGATTATTTTTGAAAATTAAAATCCATCGAATGTGTGTGTGTGTGTGTGTGTATGTATGTGTGTATTGGGGGGGGGAGGAGTGGAGAAGGGGACGCATGTCAGGAAAAGTCTTGTTTGGTTTGGATAGGAGTGCCGGGCCGCTGCTCCCGGGGCTACCGTGGGACCAGGGGTGTCCAGGGATAAAGCCTGATTGTTTGGGAAGATAAAGACCGCTCACAAAATGGATGGAGAGCGGAGGGATCACAGGATCGGCCCGCCACAGGCTGCCATACACACACACACACACATAAAGGCACAAAGACATACACACATACAGAAGTCAATGAACCCAAACACACACATAAGCATGCATTATCTATTTCTCTACAGGTCCGGAACACATACCCCACACACACACACACACACACACACACACACACACACACACACACAGTGCGAGGCGGCGTGTTGGCAGTGTGCTGGAGGGGAGATCATAGGACTGTTGGCTGGTTATGTAACGGGACTGTGAGGACGCGCTGATTGTCTTTCTGAGACAGTGGGAGTCAGATAAAGACAGAAAGAATGAGAGAGAGAGAGAGAGAGAGAGAGAGAGAAAGATGGGGGCAGACAGAAAAAGGAAGATAGGGAGTCAGATATAGATAAATAGAGATATAACATGAGAGACTGAGTCAGTAGACTGGGACACATTCACATAACGTGTTGTTATTAAAGGTGTTATTAAATGAGATCAAGATGTTTGGCAGCCAGTGATTTCCCATAAACGCTGTTGCTTCCTTTCCCAAATAGGATGTTGCTCCTTGCCCCGCCTCCCCCTCCTCAGCATCGATCCAAGCGCATTTATGTTGAAGAGCAAGAAGAAGGATAAGAGCTGATAACTGCCATCGAAAACAGCCGATATGCATTCACTCCTTCCACCATCTGCCTTTGCCAAAAACTCTGAAAGCTCAGAGGAACAGCACCCTCTTCCTGTTTTGTGCCATAAAGTAAGTCCCCTCCAGCAGATTTCCCACTAGATCTGACCTAATGGTACACAAAGTAAAACGCAGTGCAGAGGCCAGTAGAGGCAGCCAGTCTTGTCTGCAATGGTCTTGTTTGTTTAAAGTAATTATACTAATGTCTCACAATTGACGTGGTCATGATTGATTGATGTTGTTGTGCTGAATTGCAACACAAACTCCTGTCTTTCAAAACTAGACTTATGGATATGTGGGGAAAAGACATGATCTGCTTTGGTGCTCGATCCTGATTGGATCCCATTGTAGAGCTGCAGTGCCTCTAGCAGGAGTCTCATTGCATTTCTGTGGGGAATTAGCGGCAAAGACCACTAACTTCATCAGTTTGCTCCATAATCTACACTCATTTGTTTGGCTAATTCCAACCATCTGCACACAATCTGCAAAAGACGCTGTCACACACAACTAATAAACCTCATCTGGCAACGGAAGCGCGCAGGCCAGGGGACAGGAAGGGTGGACACTGGAGACACACACACACACACACACACACACACATCTACACTAGTGCATACAAAGACACATACAAGACAGTAATAGAGACATGAGCGGACAGACGAATGGAAACACATGCTCATGCACGCACACATACACACAGTGACCTCCATCGCCGACTCCCTGGCTGACTCAAAGCATCTGACCGGGCAAACTCAGACTGACTTGATTGGATTATAGACAGGATACAATGGAGACAGATAGGGAGGTCCTGGCCTTCACCCACACGCCGCTATTGTGTTTGACTGCACCAGGGTCAAACCGCCGCTGGTGTTGCTCCTATTACTGCACGCAGTCAATAAACCCAGTTCTTGTCTTTGACTGTCAATATATGGAAAGCTTTTCTGGTTCCAAAAAGGGTTCAGTGCAGAATATCAGAATATCAAGGGTTCAGTCCAAAATAATAAGAAGAAGAAGAACAAATAGAAGAAGAAGAAGAAGAAGAAGAAGACGAAGAAGAAGAAGAAGAAGAAGAAGAAGAAGAAGAAGAAGATTTGGTGATTGCTCATTCACTTTAAATCCAGTATAGTGGGATTTTGGAATTTGACAGACAAAGCCCTGCCTGTGCCCAGGTAGGTGTGTGTGTGTGTGTGTGTGTGTGTGTGTGTGTGTGTGTAGTGGGGTGGGGTGGAGTTGCATGGCGTTTAGAGTCTGTTGCAGGCGGTGGTGAGAGAATGTATGTGAAAATATGTGACATCATGCAGAGCGTGTGTGTGTGTGTGTGTGTGTGTGTGTGCTGCAGTTGTAGCAGCTGTGAGGGTCACAATGATGAAGTCCGATCTTGTTTTATCAAATTAATAGTG
>NW_027279752.1:102500-110000 GCF_046629955.1 Centroberyx affinis
GATCTCAGTCGTCACACAGCTTGTCCAAGAAATAGATGGACTGTGAGCCAATACTCACAAACTGGCATATATTAGGCCACCAACCCACACTTGACTTGAAGATTTTGTCACATGGAGGAGATCCAGTGAAGAAATCATAATATAACAGCTTTGGAAACTGTTTGGAACTGATATCAGAAAGATATTTAGGTCCTGATTTCACAGAACATCATTGATTTTGGTGCTATATTTACATGGGTTTTCAACTTTGGTGCATCAACAAGTATTCAACATTAAAATGTTTGCTTGGTATTAAGAGATTTTTTACTGTTACATGTGCGCAGAAGTCACTGCTGTAGGTGAGGAGATAGCAGTCCCCTATTGTCAAAATACTCATTCCTATACCTTCTCAGACTATGTTGCTCTAGTAAATAAAATAATAGTGAAATTAAACTATTTGCCCTTTTATTAGGGACCTGCTGGAGCCCCCTGAAGGACCCCTAGAGGTCCCTGGACCCCATTTTGGGAATATTTTGTGGAGCTTGGGGGCAAATTAACCCAAAAAGTAACTGAAAGTATTAAGATGAGTGACTTTCAGCATTTCAGGAGACTACATTACTGATTACTTCTCAGTTTACATTTCCAAAAGCATCTATTTCATCTCAGACAAAGGCTCCATCACACACAAGGAGGCTGGAATACCTGCATCTTTCAAAATCCATCTTTTCTTTTCTGATTTTCATTAGTGTTAATAAAAAACGCAGGAGATTCAATTCTGGATACAGTCTCTTTAGGTTTGCTTGTATTCCAAACACGCTGTTTACCACTGTTTTATGTGCACTTGTGAAAATTAAAAAGCTGAATTATCAGAGAAGTTGGCATTCCTGCCTTGTTGTGTGTGGCAGAGCCTTTCTGTGAACTCAATAGAACGACAAGTTTACCGTTCCAGCTTTATCAAGACAAAGGGAGCTGACAGTTGAGACTGCAATCTGCTTTTTGAATTCTTTGTCCCGATAGAGAAATGTTTTTTAAACAAGACGTTTTGAGAATGATTGACCGTGCCAGAGAGATTTTTTAAACATATTATAAGTTGTTTCCTTAAAACTCTAAACCTAACTGTAACCATCTCTGGCATGAGAGCAATAATTAGCAACATGTAATTAGTCTTTTAGTCTTTTTTAACTGAAGTATTGATCGTCTTTGATTATTCAACTAGTCAGTAAAAACCTGTAACTATTAGAGTTGCTCAAGGATAACGCTAGACTCTATAGAATAAACTAGATTGTTGCCGCATCTTGACAAAACATTGATTTTGTGCTTTGTCTGCCTGTCAGGAGCATCGACACAGGCGCACCAGGACCGAATTGCTGAATGCTGATGGTAAATAGTCAAGTGGTGAAGTCAGCTGCCTGTCAGGCCACATATGAGCCCCTGCTGGCCTGGAGGATCGAACCCCACCAGAAGTTTCCCCCCTGCGATTATCGCCTTTTTGATTTGCGGTCATAAACATTTCTGCCACTGTTAGATAGCTGAGAAGTTATTTAGATATTTCAGTGTAGATTCCCGCAGACTGTGATCTCAGCAGAGTTTAAACACCTGCAACACTGAACTATTTTCAAATTATCGTTCTTTTTTTGCCCTCTATGTTTTTGATGTCCATGTTTTGGCCACACTGGGGATCAAACCCTGGCCTCTCCAGTTGGGACACGACCTCATTAACCACCAGGCCCCCACTGTCATCTTATTCTCTTACTGTCCTGTTATCATGTTGTCAGTGTTGATGTCAGAGAAGTCCTCTTAAATTCATTTTTGCCATTTTGTGGCTTTTAGGTCAAATGACAGTTGACGTTGACCCGCCATTTGAAGAACAATTTCACAGGATCAAAGCAACCTGTTAGAAATGTGTTTTGAAGGTGTTTTGAAACATCAGAAATAGATGGGGGCCAACGAGAAAATGAGCACGTTCTTTTTGATTTCCTACTCTGTTTGGATATAAGGTTTTCCAAGATGCTGTCAAATGCAGTTTTGACCTCAAGACCCTCTGAGACGCCACTTGAACGAGGCTAATAACAAAAATATTCTCCCAAGTTTCTGTCCTATTGGAACATTGATGCTTACACCATTTTGTGCTGGATGACCTTCTTCTAGATCCCATGCAGAGAACATACTTGGGACACAATGGCATGTGTCTCAAGTACATAAGGAAAACCTCCAAAGGCCATAACCTGACCTCGAGAAAAATCCACACATTTATACACACATTCAGGATGGGCTGACTGAACAATCAACACTGGGCATTCATGCAGCAGCTTCACTAATAATGAACAAATCTCTAACCCTTGCACATGCTTTTATTTGATATTGAGGAGTGGGATTTAACTGGAGCAATGGCTGTCCATGAAAGGTCATGCTAAAGCCCAGCTCTTTGAAAGCGCATATGGATACATGCTGTTACATTCACACTTGAATTTATGTGCATAGGCACACACATATGCGCATGCACAAAACCAAGGCCCATGCTGAGCTTGACTAGAACGATGTCAGTTCCCTGCTACAACTAAATCCAATGAGCTGAATGAGAGAAATGTTTGATCAATCATGATTGATTCAGAGAAAAGTGAGAGAGATTGTAGTGGAGATCATAGCAGGATAAAAAATCTTCTGCTCATGGACATTACAAAAGATGTTAACACATTCTCCAAAAAATTCATGAAATGAGCACAAACTCTGAAACGCAGATTACGTGTTGTGGACGCGAATAATGTGAAGATTATGTTCCTCCACCATGAAAGATTTATGTGACTTGGACAGAATTGGACACGGCATTGTGACTTGTTTGACATATGAAAAGGTTAGCAAACGGTTAAGTTTAGGCAACTAAAATATGGTTAGGCTTAAGTTTAGGTAACTAAAGGTTTGGTTAAGGTTAGGCAACTAAAACGATTTGGTTAGGGTTAGAGTATGATTTTAGTCATGGTTAAATAAGAAAAACCTTCGATTAAAATGAAAAAATTACTCACCGTGTAAAAGATTTTCATGAGTTGGGAATCGAACGCAGACCGCTGGAGTTAATCGTCCACTCTGACCTCCACTTCCTTCCTTTCCACCGCACTATTTCAGTGTCAAACTACTGCCTGTTTCTAGCTGTGGCTCCTCCACGTAATCCTTTCCTGTTGGAGAAACGAATTTCTCTCACTTGTCATGTACAGAGAACATTATTTGCATTTTAAGACTCCGTGCTCATTGCATGAAATTTCGTGAGACCAGGCTGAAAGATGCACAAGCACAAGCATGGGATAGGAACATACAGAGACACACAAATATGTGTGATTTTGTTGAGTTGATGAAGCTTATCTTACACATTGACTTCCTTATATCTGTGGCCAGGACACGCTTGTGTGTATGTGCCTGCATGTGTCTATATACGTTCGCCTGCATGTGTGTGTGTGTCTGCATGTGCACGTGTGTGTGTAGTTGTGTGTGTGCGTGTGTTTGATAGACATAGGTGCAGCATATCTTTTGTTAAGAAACTTCCCCATTCTCCGTCACATTAGGGATGCCTGTTAGGTGGCCTCTTTTCACACGTCACATCTTCTCACTCTATAACAGTAGACGCTTCCACAATGCTGGTGTCTAGTACTGTATTGCAGTGTTACATTAATCAGACTAAAAAAAGTCACTGTAACCTGTTGTAGTTACTGTGAAAAAGAGCAATAATCGAATGGGAGATACTTTTAGAAATATAGGCGATTGTTGGCTTAATGTATCAAGAGGAAAAAGTTAAATTTGCATTATTATCTGATGGTAACAACACTGGAAAATGGAATAAATAATTTGTTTAGCCGTGTGTTTTATGTATTTTGGCGGCAAAGCTGTCTTCAGTAGGTCAGCTGGTAGAGCAGAGGAGAGTAGGTTGCAGTTTCTATTTCGGCTCAAAGGAGGTTTTTCTTTCATTAGGGCGGCAGGGTGGCCCAGTGTTCAGAAAGACTTCCAAAACCAACAGATCACAGAGTTGATACCCGCAACAGCCGTGTGTCCTGTCAAAGTGTCACGGAGCGAGACACTGAACCTCTACCTGCTCACACACTCTGTAAAGTGCTCCAGATAAGAGCGTCAGTTAAAATCTGTAGTGTCCATATTTTCAATAGCCTTCTGCTGCGTTTCAAGCCAGCAAGGTCAGGGAACACAGAGAGAGAGAGAGAGAGAAAGAGAGAGAAAGACGTAGAGAAAGAAACCCGAGAGCGAGCGAGAAAGAAAGACATAGAGAAAGAGAGAAACTGAGAAAGAGTCAGAAAGAGAGAAAGACATAGAGAAACCGAGAGTCAGAAAGAGAGATAGACATAGAGAAAGAGAGAAACCGAGAGAGAGCGAGAAAGAGAGAAAGACAGACAGAGAAAGAGTGAAACTTGGGGAGAGAGAGGAAAAGCCTCTTTTCTGGCCCTCTGCTCTGACATGGTTCCCATAACGTGCTTTAGCTGATCGCTTTGCAGCAGAACAGCACATGAAAAGAGGGCTAAGTGGCCATGCATGGCGGAGAGCGCCGGGCCAACCTTGATACACAAACAAACAAACACACACGCAAACAAAAACACTCATGGAGGCCTGTGTGCACTTATGTGTGAGTGAAGGCCGATTCGCAGCATCTCAGCATGGAGGCCATACATTGGAGCAAACACTCCACTCCTCTGCTCCTTTCCTGGGTGCTTTCCCTCCTTTTCTCAACCTCTCTCTCTCTCTCTCTCCTTCTTTTATTCTCTCTCTATCTCTCTCTCTCTCTCTTCCCCCCCATCCTCCCTTTCTCTCAGAAACAAGGGACAGGCGGGATCGCCACAATGCACTCCATCAATTTTCATATTTCATTTGACCTCGCCAATGCCATCTGAGGGAAGAACCGCAAACAGAGAAAAGGACAAAGAAGAAGTGAAATTATTGATTTCATGTCAGCGTCAATTAGAGAGAAGAGAGGCGAGGAGCAGCACACACACACAGAGAGAGAGAGAGAGAGAGAGAGAGAGAGACAGAGAGAGAGAGCAAAAAAAGAGAAGAGACTGAAAGTGAGCTGTTTGCATCAAACGGTAGCTATAGCTAATGAAAGTGCATGAAGAAATGTCTAAAATGCCTAAGAAATTTGTGTTAATATGCATGTATGTATATAGGTGTGTGTGTGTGTGTCTGTGTGTGTGTGTGTGTGTGTGTGTTCCTATGTTCTGCTGGGCTGAAGTGCTTGTGGATCACTCACACGTTTGCTAGCCAAGGTGACAGGTCACCGCTAGTGGCAATGGACACATCATTTCTGTCCCAATGCACACTGGGAATAGCAACAGCATCACACACACACACACACACACACACACACACACACACAGGCCAGAGAACGTGGTAACGTGATGCATGGTAATCCATTGATTTTTGTTATTCTTTTTTTTTTGTTTTTCTGGTGATTATTAATTTATCTTTCTTATTTGTTTCATTTTAATACTCTTTGGAGAATGGCATGCAAGTACGCATTTCTTCTCTGTGCACTTCTGTGACGTTAAACTTGAACTTAGCTGAACTGAAAGGTGATTTGCTGCTTGGAGCTGAAACACTGAAATAAAACAAAAGAGGTAAAGCTCATCCATCCCAAGCCCTTGGCAATGGAGGTCTTTCAGAAGAATCACATGTTTGCACACCGAAAATTAATTAAAATTCCAGACCTCAGAGAAAATATGAAACACTCATCAAAAGCTCAGTGTCTTCTATTTCACAGTGGAAATTCCACATAACAAATAGAATATGTTTTTGTGGTATCGGTACAGTTTGATTGCTCAAGCTGCCTGTTGGGCAGAGCGGTCAGTTCAGAAGTCGACATTTGGTTGAACCATGGTTGTGTTTACAGGTACCAAACCAGGTAGGCTGAGAATAAAAGAGCGGCAGTTTCCTTCTGTCCTATGAAAATCTGACCTTGTATGTCATGCTTTGACTTAAGTTGAAAGTTGACAGAGTCCTGCTTGTGGTAAGTAAATTCCATTACCTCAATATTCATGAAACCCTTTCAAAGTCTACTCTGTATTATCAAGATAACATGGGGAATCAATGGAAAGCAGCCTATTAATAACTAAATATCTGAACACCCTGAAAAGTAAACTTTGTGGACCACAGAGATTCTTTCTAAAGCTTTTTCACAAGTTGTGATGTTAGAAATTTCATCTTTTAAGGATTTGGAAGCAAGAGCGACAACATTTGGTGCACCAGAGACAAAAGAATAAGTGGCGTAAAAGTTAAAAAATTTGATCTGTGCCTGAAAGTGGCTATTCTCAGTGGATTGGAAGTCGTAAGCCATGTTTACAACGAGGTATCTGTGTTTGTACTGTAAGTGAGCACAGAAACACTGCAGTTTGACATGACACTCTCTGCTACATAAAGAAAGGCAGAACAGTACAAATAATAGTAGGGATGTGAAACTGATCCAGGGAAGGAAATTCTCTTTTCAGGGCAAGTTGTGGCCAGGCGTCGTATGCATGCATCATAAAAGGCCTGCTTGAAGAGATTGCGAGCGGCAGATATGGAGGAAGGTAGACTCTGTATCGATCTGTTCCACTGCAGACAGAGATGGAGGGAGAGAAACGACTGGAGCAAAGGATGAAGGACCAACCTGTGAGAAAACGGGTTGATCCCACCAGAATCCACTCGCCTGCACACACATCCTTGTATTTCTAGCCTTATGAGGACCTTCCATTGCCATTCATTCATTCATTCCCTAACCCTGAGCCTACCTTAACTTTAACCTTTACCTTAACCGAAACCTAATCCTACTTCGAAACTTAACCCTAAATCCAAGTCCCAGCTCTAAAATAACCACTTGAGGAAGTGAGAACAAACCAAAATGACCTCACTTCACAAAAATATCCTCACTCCAAATGACAGAAGTACAAGAAAACACACATTCACACACACACACACACACACACACACACACACACACACACACACACACACACACACACACAAACACACACGTTCCTATTTTTTTGGCATATTGTGCAGTTTGCTATCAGTGGCCACACATCTGGCCAAACATGCGCATTCAACCCTCTAGTAAAGACTGGTGGCATGACATGGGCAGGGTTAGAGGAACAGAGGGAGGGAAGGAAGGAGAGAGAGGGAGGGAGGGAGGGATGGAAAAAGGAAGAGAGAGAAGGAAGGAGGGAGGGAGGATGGAGAGACTCTGTGTGTTTGCCATCTGACTGTAGAGCGGATGGACCGGGCATGCAACTAACGGAATGATAAGTGTGTGTGTTTATGCGTGCGTTTGCATTTGTGCGTGTTTCTCTGTGTGTAGGAGACTGGAGGGCTGGGTGAGGATACTGTTATTTTTCAGAGGACATGATGTCTCATTGCACATCACACACACACACACACACACACACACACAGTCAGACAAACACACACGCCGCGTGTCACTGCACATTACTGTTGCTTTCTGTGGGCGCTGCGTCCAGACAATGACAGGCAGGCAGGAGCCACAGCATAATGAGAGAG